>NC_056687.1:117052399-117349899 GCF_018350215.1 Panthera leo | reverse complement strand
TTCAGATTCAATTTAGTGAGTCTTCTAGATTACACTTGTGTGCAAAGAATGAGAGAATGTTCCAGTTTTATTATTAGTTTTCCCCAATACCTGATTATTTAAGCATGATCAATTAATTACATGTTATTTCTTCCCCACAACCAGATTTAAAATGTATGTTTTATAAAATGGCAGCACTCCTTTATGCTTAAATTTGTCTCTGTAGTTTCAGCGATTTTTCTGGTCTATTCCCTATTCCATTGCAATATACCTTTGATTATACCTTTTATCATATAGTAAGGTATACATACTGTTTTTCCACATGAACTGAACAGTTGATTTAGAAACCAAAAAAAAAAAAAAATCAGGAATCTATTTAATTTATATATTCTCTTAGAGAAATTATACCTTTTTTAAATGTTTATTTTTGAGAGAGAAAGAGAGACAGAGAGAGACAGAGAACGAGCAGGGGAGGAACAGAGAGAGGAAGACACAATCCTAAGCAGGCTCCAGGCTCCGAGCTGTCAGCACAGAGCCCGACGCAGAGCTGGAACTCACTCAGCAACTGCCAGATCACGACCTGAGCCACCCAGGCTCCCCATGGCAGCTACATTTTTAAACATGCAATATAAAATTAAAAACTCAAGTTGTTGATTCTAAGACAAAAAGACCAGAAAATAAATGAAAGAAAATTCTGTCTTAAAACATAAACGTTTCACTTTACAGAAACAATGCAAGTACACCCCGAAATAAATTACATCTCCCCAGTGAGCCCGCATTTTTAGAATGAGAGAAGGGTCCTCTTTTGCAACCCCCGCCACTCTGCCCGCCAAGCGTGCGAAGTTACTACAAAACCCTTCACCTGCGAACCAGCCTAGCCTCCGTGAGTGGTGCGCCAAGGGAATGCCTGCGAGAGCGGCAACGGGAGCCTGATCAGGCAGGACCCGGCCTGAGGTACAGAGACCCGCGGGTGGCGAGAGCGACCCGGGCAACGCACCTTCTTCCCGCAGGAGCAGCTAGAAAGGGGCCAGGGAGGGCCGGGAAGCGCAGCCAGCTCTCCCAGAGCGCGTTATTGCTGCGGCACAACGGTCTCCCCACTCGAAAGCTTTCACCCCGGGACCAATGCGGCAGACGTTAAGGTCCAGAGGTCCCGACCCCCAACTCAGGATTGGAAAGAGGTCTCTGCTTGTCCCGCCTCCTCTCGCGGCGGCAGAGGCGCTTCGCAGTCCCGCGCCACCTGCGGGAGCAGCGCGCCGCCGAGGGCCAGCCCAGGACGCCCGCAGGCCCCGACTACCCCCGCCACGCAGCTCGGCGCCCACCGCCCGGACCCCGCTCTTCGCCCGCCCTGCAGGCCCACTCACCGCCGGGCCCGCCGTCCGCTCGGCACCCGCGACGCCCCGCCGGGGTCTAACTTTCCTAGCGGAGCCGAGGAAAGAGGAGGAGCGGAGGAAGGGGGCAGGAAGAGGAGGGCTTTCCAAATTAAAAACAAACTAAAGCCTGGAGGGGAGGGGGCGGTGCGGGGCTCGGGGGCGTGGCCCCGGCTCGCCCGGACCCTCCCCCGGGGCGCGCGGCCGCGCGGGCCTCCGACCCCGCACCCCGCCCCCCGCGCTCCGCGCCCCGCGCTCCGGCGCCTCGGGTCGGTGGTTCCGGGAGGCGTGGGCTTCCGAATGAGAAAGGAGCGGGAGGGGGACCCGGGGAGGAAGGTTGTCGCAGCTCTAGAGTGAGAGGAAGAGAAAGGTAAGGGCAAGTCGACGGTTGCATCTAATCAGAGACGCAGGTTCCACAGCCTGTGAGGAAGAGTTTTGCTGACCGAGATTACAGAGCATGGAAAGGCTCTTTCGCAAGAGCCTGTTAATTTGCATCTGCTCCCACCCCCAGACCCTTGGCTTGGAGAATTGGCCTTGGCAATGCAATGCTAGCTGGAAACACAGTGCAGTCCCAGGCATTTTGTTTTCTTTTCCACAGGTTTGGAGGAGGCCAACTTGATGTTGGAGGGAGGGAGTCCGGGAATGAGGGGAGGGGAGCAGGGTTGCCTAGTTTTCTGACCTTTGGAGAAAAATGCCATTTGTTAATTACCATTGTTAGGCACAATGCTTTTTTTTTTTTTTTTTTTTGAAACTCCTAGGGTTCAGGTTTGTGGTGGTCCCTGGGGAGAACAAGTCACTGACTGGAGCTAGAAGAGTCTAAAGGCCCCTAACGTTATAAAAAAAAATTCAGAACTGGGCAGAAGTAAATTAGATTAAGCACTGAGAAGTACTTGGCAGTGCTCCACTATGGGAAAAGTTTGGAAAGGGGAAGGCATATGGGAGGGGAGTTCTGGAATTTTCCATTTTCTTTTGTATGTATGCTATTTTGTTACTATGCATGTAAGAATAGGTTTTAAAAGTTCATATTGTATTTCTCAGTAATCATTGCACAAGGCATTACATAAATACAGAAAGAAAGCCACATGGAAAGCATAAAAGAAACTAGTGCCAAAACTACAGCAAAATATAACACTATTTATTAGCTTTGTTCTAAATTCACAAGAGTGGTCAAGAAATTGAGCTTATGAATGCAAATATCTACAATGGCCACATGAAAGATAACAAACAATTCAAAAGCAAGACACGTCTTGTGAAACACACTGATTTGAGGTGGAGGGAGGGAGAAATAATGGAAAGTGTGTCTTGTGGCCAAATCAGAAGTTTTGAGGGGAGTAAAAATGATTTAAACCCTTGTCTTTCTGAAATTCCTAATCTGATGATATCTCTACTTGAATACTTCGAGGGATGACAAATTCATTATTCTTTTGTACTAATCCTATTATAGTTGCTCTGCTCCTTTGCTACACCTCTTTGTATTATTTTGTTTGTACCGGTTGTTCTTAAATCACCACCATCTTAGAGTTAATATTGTACATCTTCGTATAAAATTAAGAAATTTGCAACAGAGCTTTTTGGTTCCTCAACACTATGTGCCATTGCTCTCATGCTTAACCTGCACACAGATTATAGACCTCAGAATAAAATGTTATGTTTTGATAAAGTAGTCAGTTGTCTTTTACAGAGATTGAGAAAAGAAAAAGGTAACTTTTATATTTACTCACATATGTATAATTTTTGCTTCTCATTTTTTCTTGTAGATAGAGACTTACCTCATTTCCCTTTGGGCTGGAGAATTTCTTTTGGTATTCCTGTAGTATAGGACAACTCCAGACAAATATTTTTATTTTATATACATTTTAATGGTATCTTCACTGGATATAGAATTTTGGGTGAACAGATTTTTTTTTCTTCCCCTACAATTTACAGTTTTAACCTCCATTTTATCTGATGGGATTCGTATTATTGGTTTTTGAGATGAAATGTGTCAGCTTTGGTTTTCTGCAGTTAGTTTATGATGTGTGGTTTTCTTTGTATTTATCCTACTTAGTTTCCTCTGAGTGTCATAGATAGGTAGGTTGATAGTAGTTAAACTTTCAACCCTAATTCCTTTAAATTACTTCCCAAACTGATTCTTGTTCTTTCCTTTCCTCCTGTGAATTCAATTAAATGTATATTAGACTACTTACTGTTACTTCATTGGTCACCAAGACTTTATTTACTTTTTTCCAATTTTTTTTTCTCTCTCCTTCTAAATGTTTATTTATTTATTTTTTTTTTTTTTTTTGAGAGACACAGAGAGAGCATGGGAAGAGGGGCAGAGAGAGAGGAGAGGGAGAATCCCAAGCAGGCTCTGGGCTGTCAGCATGGAGCCCAATGCAGGGCTCTATCTCACGAACCATGAGATCATGATCTGAGCTGAAATTAAGAATCCAACGCTTAACCGACTGAGCTACTCAGGCACCCCCCAATTTTTTTCTCTCTAAATTGAATAATTTCTATGGTTTGCTTTTCATAATTTACTGGCCTTATTTCAATCTGTTGTTAAGCTCATTACAGATATTACATTTTTCAGTTCTTGTATTCCTATTTGGTTCTTTTTCACAGCTTCTATGTACCTGCTGAGATTGCACACCTGTTCATTCATTTTGACCATCATTTTCTTTAAATTATTGAACATATTTATAATACCTGTTTACTACTCTGTTCCAATATTTGTTTCACCTTGGGCTCTATTTGCATAGGTAGCTTTTTTTTTGACATAGCCACAATTTTCTGTTTCTTAGGATGTATATTAATTTTTTATTGTGTATAGGATATTGTGGATAATTGTAGAATTTCTGATTTTTGTCTTCTTTCTCTGAAAAGGATTAATTGTTCTCAGACATGTAGCTGAAGGCAGATCATCTTTAACTCCTGGACCTTTGGTTTATACTGTGTTAAGGCCAGTCTATCAAATGCCTGAAGGTTTTACCAAGCCCCACTATCCTTGGCAGTCCTCATATTCCAAACTCTATTTCCTGGCACTGAACAGCAAAAGAAACCTCTGTCCAGTCCTTTTAGCTGTTACTTTCTGCTGTCATCACTGGGACTCCTCAGCGCATGTATAGTTCAATGGTCAGTCAAGAATTATAGGGTTTTTTACAGGCAAATGTTAACGTTCTTCCCTCTGTATCACCTTACTTTCTGATATTACCCTCAATGCGCAGCCTGTAATCTCTTCACTGACATCACAAGTCAATAAAACTGAAGCATTCCACTTGAGTTGTAGCTGCCCTGCACCTGAGGACTGGGGACTGTCCACAGGGAAATGGCTGTATAAACATAGATCTCACTCAGTTATTATAATTCTCTTCTTTAACTGGTCAAATCCTCTATAGTTTTAGACTGCTTTTGACAGCTCTCCAGTGTCTTCAAGTAATTGTTGAAGGTTCATTATTATCCATGGGATAGTTATTCCAGTACAAGCTAACTTATCTTTTTTTTTTTTTTTTTTTTTTTTTGAGAGAGAGAGAGAGAGAGAGGGAAAGAGTGAGCCAAGTGGGGGAGGGGTAGAGAGAGAAGGACGGAGGATCCTAAGGAGGCTCTGTGCTGACAGCAGCAAGCCCGATGTGGGGCTTGAACTCATGAACTGCGAGATCATGGCCTGAGCCAAAGTCAGACATTCAACTGACTGAGCCACCCAGGTGCCCCCAAGCTAACTTATCATTACTGAAATTCTAACTCTCACAGACTCATAACATTTTCAAGTATTTCATTGCTAGAGAAACCAAACTGTTATAAAGTTCTTTTTATTAAAATCTATATCCACAAGACATTCTGTGTTTTTGCTTGCTTCTACTTTTTGTTCCAAAAGATAATATATTTCTTCCTTTAATTCAGTAGCCTTTTAAGTTTTTGTAAATTGCTATCCACTTTTCCTTAAATATTTTCTTCTGAAGACTGAACGCTCTTTCTTTTTGCTACTTCTATTTTTTCATGATTGCAGATTCCTTACATTGAGATTAGCTTCCTTAGAGTTATTAATTACTTTTTAATAGTTGGTCTGATACTGTGTAACACAACGAAATATCAATAGGACCCTATTATTGAGGCCCAATTATGTTAGCTTTATGGGCATAGTAACCATTTCTAGTATATTTGTGGTGATTAAACCCCAACATTAGTGACCCTGGAGTCTGTCTTTTCATTGTATACGACAGAAATTTTACTTATTAGTATTTGGTAGATGATCTTTTATTTCCTGACCTCCGTTCTTTAGTCCAGTAAGGTCTATGCATAAGATATAAGGGAAATGGAACCCAAAGAATTTTAACAAAACAGTAAACAAAAATCATAAGAAATGAGAGTAGGCTGGGGCGCCTGAGTGGCTCAGTCAGTTAAGTGTCGGACTTCGACTCAGGTCATGATCTCACGGTTCGTGGGTTCTAGCCCCAAGTCAGGCTCTATGCTGACAGCTCAGACCTGGGGCTGCTTCAGATTCTGCGTCTCCCTCTCTCTCTGCCCCTCCCCTGCTCACGTTCTGTCTCTCAATAACAAATAAACATTTTTTAAAAATGAGAGTAGGCTGAAGTTGGGGGTGGAAGGATATGAGCATGGTGGAGAAAGGCTTTTCCCAGCAACTAAAGTATTCCTTGATTTTTTTTTTTTTTTTTTTGCCAGCAAATAATATTAGGTGAATTGCCCAGATTTCAATGATCATCCTCCTAGCTACTCTCAAAAATTTTGGAGTCAGAGTACTCCATGGCCCCTACAGCGTTCATACATTATAACATTGACGGAGAAAATGAACTTTCCTTCCAACTAATCAGTGTAAAGAGAGTACATGTACAACTGGAAATATTTCTATTCATGTGCAGCATTAGATACGAACGGGATGCCAGCAACAATATGCTTCAGGGTAAAGTGTCTCCTTGTCAGATTTCTCCTTATGGATGGACTTGTTACAAATGTTGTGTTTCAAACTGACTTCTCTGGCACATTAACCAGGAAAAGTCAGTAAAAACAGAAATCCTTGTAATGAAATTGTTTCTCTCCGGAGTGCACATAATGGAAGTTTTTTTGCTCTCTTTGGAATCTTACCTGCTGACTTAGGGCTAATTTGGGGGGGGGGGGGGGTCTCACCCAGAAACTCATTTAATGGCAATTTAAGAACACAATGTGGTTATCCATTTATAGACAGTATCCTCAAACCAGCTCTTTAAAGCTATAGATAATAGAGTCTGTACGGGCAACTGACTTTTTTATTTTAGAAAGAGAAACTTGTACTTTGCCTATATAATTTCATTTTCTTCATTAAATCCATTTAGGTCCACAGCTTTATGACTAAAATTAGATGTAGCCTATTAAGGTTAATTTGAATCTGTATTTTGTTAACCTTTTGTGTTAGCTTTTTTCTTAGATTTTGTCATATACATTGACTTTTTTATGTCTACTTTTTTAACGTCTACATTTATGTCACTGATACAAATGCTGGGATAAATAAAGAATTTGATAAGTTACCACTAGAGGCTAATTTCAGGATGAAAGAAATTCAGTAATTAATACTTTTGATAATTGTTCAACCAGCTAAAAATCCACTTAGACTGTCCTGTTATATAGCCACTTTTTTCTTTCTTGCCCAAAGCAATTAAAATGAACATTTGTGCTACATGTATGTTAAAAACAATGTTCATCATGGTGGTCCCATGATCTCTCTATAGTAACAAGCAGGAAAGGAAAATGTGTCCACTTCATAAGTTTGATATTTGAGAACACAAAATTGTTAATGTTTACCACTCCTTTTGCTAAATGCTCACATTCTATTATTTAAAAAATAATACTATAAATTTGCCTGAAATTGATATTGTAGTGTATTGTGCATTGAATTGTATCCCCCTAAAAGATCTTAATGCCCTAATTTTTGGTACTTGTGCCTGTGATCTTACTTGGACATAGGGCCTTTATGAATGTAATCAAATTAAAGTGAGACCATACTATGGGCGCCTGGGTGGCTAAGTCAGTTAAACATCTGACTTTGGCTCAGGTCATGATCTCACGGTTCATGACTTCAAGTCCTGCATTGGGCTCTGTGCTAACAGCTCAGAGCCTGGCACCTGCTTCACATTCTGTGTCTCCCTCTCTCTCTGCCCTTCCCCTGCTCACGCCTGTCCCTCTCTGTCTCTCAAAAATAAACATTGACAAAAAAATTTAAATGCAACCCTACTAAATTGGAGTGGTCCTAACCCAATGACTAGTGCCTTATAAGAAGAGAGAAATTGGAACACAGAGACAGACGAAGGAAAGCACCATGTGACAATGCAGGCAGAGAGCGGAGTGATGTGTCTATAAAGCCAAGGAGCACCAAGGATTGCTAGCAACCTCCAGAAGCCAGGAGAGAGGTATAGAAGTGATTCTTCCTCTGAGTCTGCAAGAATGAATCAACCTTAATAACACCTTTTCTTCAAATTTCTAGCCTCCAGAACTGTGACAGAATAGAATTCTGTTATTTAATGTGATCTGGTTTGTGGCAATTTGTTAAAGCAACCAGAGAAAATTAAAATAGAACGCGTGTGTGTGTGTGTGTGTGTGTGTGTGTGTGTAAGATTTCTATAAGTCAATATTGCACTTTTTTCTCTGTGGAAATTGGGAGAGTTTGCCTTTCACTAGTTTTCTGAATGTTCACATGTTCTATGATGTTGAAAATATAATTGACAGTGGTTTCAAAGAAACATTTACATGTTATTTTGTGCCCATGGATGTAGTTTATATGATTTTAAAAGCTTGTATTCAAGGTGCTTGCATGGCTCAGTTGGTTGAGCACCAACTTCGCCAACCTGAGCATGGCTCAGGTCATATCTTGCGGTTTTTGAGTTCAAGCCCCGCATCAGGCACTGTGCTGACAGCTCAGAGCCTGAACCTGCTTTGGATCCTGTGTCTCCCTCTCTCTCTGCCCCTTCCCCACTTGCACTCTGTCTCTCTTTCAAAAATAAAATGAACATTTAAAAAAAAACTTAAAAAAGCTTGAACTCATTTATACCATCTATTCAAATTTTCTTTGATACATGAAGTGGAAAGTGGGTTGCATCTTCAAGAATACAGCAATAAAGAATGGAAAAGAATGACTGAAGTGTTTGGGGGAACACATGAAACCCTAATCAAAATTATTTCAACATCACCTCAAAGAAGCACAAATAAAAATGATTTATCAAGAAGAAAGAGAATTTCAATCTTATTGAAGTAAAATTATACTAAAAAACATGGGGTGATTTTTAAAAAATATATCTCAAGGAACCTGGGCGGCTCAGTTCGTTAAGCCTCCAACTCTTGATTTCAGCTCAAGTCATGATCTCCTGGTTCCTGAGATCAAGCCCTGCACTGATCAAGTTCAGCATGGAGCCCACTTAGGATTCTCCCTCTCTCCCTCTCTCTCTGTCCCTCCCCCGTTCACTCACTTGCAAATAAATAAATAAACATTAAAATAAATATTAAAAATATTTATATTTCTCTATAAACAAACAAACAAGTCCACAAGGTGTTTTGCAGGAAGAGAGAATCTAGAGCCAGAAAACTAAAAAAGTTACAGAAGATTTAGAGTTGAATTTACACAGTGAGGAATATAAGCTCATACTCATACATAATTTGGAAAGTTAATAAATTCAACCTTTGGAGTTCTAATAAAACAAGAGAGTTGAAGCACACATCAAATTGGTATTCTGTTATCATTTCATTCAACAGATATTTTAAAAGTATCCTGAGCCATCTCTTTGGGTTCCTTGGAAATCAAACTAAGGGACAAATAGTGGGGTAATGCCTCCATTTGAAAGCACTAAACTTAAATTGAAAAAAAAACATTTTTTTTAATGTATAAAAAAACAGGAATAACAAACCTGATTCAGAAACATGTGTTCTCTGTCTTACATGTAGGAAGCCATGGGTAAAAGAGACTCTGGGTTGCATATAGGTGATAGAAATTTCCCTCGTGGCCTTAATAATGCAGTAATTCCTGCCTGCTTCCCAACTGGCCTCCACTTGCTCCCACTATACCTCTGTGTTATGGGATGGTATTCACTCTCATTATCAGTTCTTAGTTTCACATCTCTTCCACATTAATACTTTTCCACCTCTACTAAGCTCCAGGGGTTAGGTGAATATACCATATCTACAAAGAAAAGCAAAAAGAAATCGAAATCCTTGACCTGTAAAGAAAAAAAAAAATGGGATTACTGTTATCTTCCATTTTTCTTTTTTTTTTCAATATATGAAATTTATTGTCAAATTGGTTTCCATACAACACCCAGTGCTCGTCCCAAAAGGTGCCCTCCTCAATACCCATCACCCACCCTCCCCTCCCTCCCACCCCCCATCAACCCTCAGTTTGTTCTCAGTTTTTAACAGTCTCTTATGCTTTGGCTCTCTCCCACTCTAACCTCTTTTTTTATCTTCCATTTTTCAAAAATACCTCAATCTTGCTACACTTTCTGGTAGAGAAGGGCAGAGGAAGGCCAGGGAACAGAGAGGCTATGTGACACAGAGAGGTAGCCTAAATAGTTTGTCCAGCAGTAGACAGTTGTAAAGTGTCTTTAAGGCTCATATTTCAATAAAAATGTAAATCTACAAGACAATTTGAAGAAAACAAGTCTCATTAAATTAGTACATTGATTGGGCGCCTGGGTGGCCGCAGTCAGTTGAGCAGCCAACTCTTGATTTCGGCTGAGGTCATGCCCTCACACTTTGTGAGATCGAGCCCCGTGTCAGGCTCTGCGCTGACAGCACAGAGCCTGCTTGAGTCTCTCTCTCTCTCTCTCTCTCTCTCTCTCTCTCTCTCTCTCTCTCTCTCCCTCTATACCATGCCCGATCCAAGTGTGCTCTTTCTCCCTCTCCAAATAAATAACTTAAAGAAAAAAGGTTAGTACATTGATGTGTTCATTGAATTGTATGAGAAAGACTTTGTAAAGAGTAGTCCATCATTTTACAGTGGAGGGGAGATAATACATGCCTATTGGACCAAAGAATTAAGATTTCTGAATGCATGAGAAGTGTACTGAACAACATCACAAGAGGAGGAACACGATAGCTTCATAAGAGTACATCCAACAGACCTCCTGACTTTCAGTTTAATTTGTATGGAGTGTACCTGTCCGATGTACCAGAAGATGAAAACAAGTGCAGACGTTTCGTGGAGAGACTAGTGGAGAGACTATCCAGCTGGGCTGCAGAAAATCTGTGCTGATTCTTTCATTAATTTGGAAGAAGTCTGAGCTAAGCCAAGCACAGCGCTTGACACATAACTAGCACTAAATTATTTGCAGAACAAAAGTATGAATCAAAGTAAGGAAGTAAAGAGGAGCACTCCTAGTTAAAATTACTGTTACTTGTTTGGGAAAGTTTATGAAATAAGCAACCAAGTTACATTAATTCAAACTATAAATTATTTAAGCTAAAGAGAATAGAATCTGAATAGTATCAGTTGAAAATTTATCTTTCCTAAGGCACCTGGGTGGCTCAGTCGGTTGGGCGTCCAACTTCAGCTCAGGTCATGATTTCGTGGTCTGTGAGTTCAAGCCCCGAATCAGGCTCTGTGCTGACAGCTCAGAGCCTGGAGCCTGCTTCGGATTCTGTGTCTCCCTCTCTCTCTGCCCCTCCCCTGCTTACACTGTGTGTCTCTCTCTCTCTCAGAAATAAATAAACATTAAAAAAATTATTTTTTCTTCCCTGCTTTAAATTTCATTTACAGTCTTGACAATAGATTTTTGTAAATTACAACAAAATTACATCTTTATGTTTTGGAAAAAAACACCAAAAAAAGACTACAAACATTTAAGTTCCAGTTTGATCTGTGACAAACCTTTAAATCTTTATTCTTATTTGTCATTGACATAATGCCAATGCTCCTCTTTCAAAGAAATTTTGATGATTTAAGACTGAAGCTCCCATCAGCATAGTTTCTTTTATTTATTTATTTATTTATTTATTTATTTATTTATAAGATTTTTTAAAATTATTATTTTTAAGTAATCTCTACTCCCAACATGGGACTGGAACTTACAACCCTGAGGTCAAGAGTCTCATGCTCTGCCTACTGAGTTAGCCAGGCACCCCAGCCCAGTTTCTTCACATCTGAATCTCCATGAATTAGTATAATCCTGGCACTTTAGCCAATTAATAAGTACTTGTTGAAGATTTCACAACTGAATAGTAATTCAAATGAAACTTTTCAGCAACATGGAAAAGAAAACTTCTCTTTTGAATCTTTCTAGCTCCTGGTTTGATTAATTCTGTGTTATACTTTTTCAGATTACCTGGCCATCATTTCTGAGCTGATAGAATCAAAAATGTCTGTCAAGGGGCGCCTGGGTGGCGCAGTCGGTTAAGCGTCCGACTTCAGCCAGGTCACGATCTCGCGGTCCGTGAGTTCGAGCCCCGCGTCAGGCTCTGGGCTGATGGCTCGGAGCCTGGAGCCTGTTTCTGATTCTGTGTCTCCCTCTCTCTCTGCCCCTCCCCTGTTCATGCTCTGTCTCTCTCTGTCCCAAAAATAAATAAAAAACGTTGAAAAAAAAATTTAAAAAAAAAAAAAAAAAAAATGTCTGTCAAATTTACAAAACAATATTTCTTCCCAGTGTGAGAGTACATTAAAACATTCCTTACTTTGGATACTTTCCTCTTCTAGGCTGTTTGGAAGCAGTGAATCTGTCCACCTATAAGAAAACAAAAGAATTCCCCACCTTTTCATCAAAGGATTCTTGATCTCCTAAAAAAATAAACAAAAAATGAAAGGTTTGCAGATATCCATAAATGTTTGACTCATTGAATGGCACCAAAAGAGAAATTTCAGTCAATGAAAGAGGAAGACACAGTTAAAACAGAGGGAAGAGGAAATGAGATTAATTCTGGAGTACTAACAATTACTCCATTAAGTCCACTCCAATGGACTCCAATGAGTCCATTAAAAGCAATGACAGCAAAACCAAAATGTAGGGCTGCTAAACGAACATTTTGGTAAGAGAAGTAAAATTTGGTATGACCCACTTGTTGAGTTCTAAAAATATATATATTAAAAATTTAGTAAACAAATTTTGATTGTTCTGTTTTATGACAGATTCCAGAGAATTGAAATATACTATACGAAAATGACTAACCAATCAAACAAACTAATACGGTGTACAAGATCAGTACTTCAAGAAGAGATCCATTGACTGTGATGGAAACCACTCTGACTTCTAGGGAATGTTGGTCAACCATGCAGATAGCCAGATACACAGTCACATCGAGTCTTGAAGGAAATACAGTAACCGACCCCTGGGTATGAATGTAAGAAAAGTGAACATCATCATCTCAGAATGAAGGCATTATGATTGTTTTTATTATTTGAATCAAGGGAAATATTTGGATTTACAATACTTGCCTTTACTTTATGACTAAGCAAACTGCTGGATGTTAACAGGCAGAATCTAAATTATGTGAAGATGCCCTTTGCAAACATAAATATCTATCTCTCTTAGTGATAGATTAAGAAAGACATTAAGGTAAGAAAGCTGAGTGATGTGAACATTGCTTCTTCTTAATTTGGATATAGCGAATAAGTTACCAAGTTAAAGAGAAAGGGGTTTATAGAAATGAAATTAAAAAGAAATTATGTCCAAACCAGATTGAATCTTGCAGTGCATGAAGTGTATATCAAGAATCTATAGCAAATACCAGAAGAAATATGTGAAAAGCTCATCAAAGAATGAGAAAAACAATAAAGATTTGGCTCAAGGTTTCCAAGGGGGGAAAAGGAGTCAAAAGAAGTTTTTAAGAAAATCTGACAAAATCAACACTTGGAAGATTGTACTTTTCATGTAAAAAAGATAAAAATTTCATTAATTTTTGGTGTCCACCTTTCTATAAACTTACATGTTCCCTATTTAAAAGGCAGATAGAGGTGGTAGAAACATCATGTTCCTGAACATCTGCAGAAACTGGTAACACTTAGGAAGTAACTGTAGTCATTGATCTCTGGACAATGGAACCGGGGAAATTCTGCAGTTTCTTATGCTCAGTGTTGAAAACCATGAAACTGAGACTCCTACTAAACTAATACAATTACGTATATTTTGTTTGTAACCCTGAAACTTTACCTCTGAAAAAAAAAGGCAAACAAAACAAAATAAACAAACAAAAACCTCTGGTCAAAGGAATGACAATTCAGAAATGTGCTGTAAATTTCTCTCCGAGACAACTGATCAAAATGTAACATAGCATTAAAACAATTTTTTTTTTAATTTTCCATAAAGTTTATTTATTTATTTTGAGAGAGACAGAGACAGCACGTATGGGGGAGGGGCAGAGAGAGAGAGAGGGAGAAAGGGAATCTCGAGCAGGCTCTGTGCTGCCAGCACAGAGCCCAATGCAGGGCTTGAACTCACTAAACCATGAGATCATGGCAGGGCCAAAACCAAGAACCAGTTGCTTAACTGACTGAGCCACCCAGGCACCCCAGCATTAAAACATATTTTAATGAAATATGGCACCTACGATATATTTTAAAATTCTGGTGGAGTACATCAACTAAGAATTGTTTATTGAACAGATACAGGGGTATCTTTCAAGCCCTCATTGTAGATGCATTTGGGCCTCAGCAACTGTCTAAAACCATGGTTCTCAAAGCTGGCTTCCCCGTAGACTTACCCGGCAAGATTTGTAAAAATATCAGTGTTTGGGCTCTCTATCCACAAAGATTCTGATTTAATTGTTATGGTGTGGACCCCAGAGACTAACGACTAGGTCTACCTCTAATATTTTGGGGAAACAAGTAAATGCTCTCTCCATCTCTTGTCTCTCTGTATTTTCTATTGTTCTTTTTGTTTTATTTATTTATTTTATTAAGGTCTGGCTTTCTCTGCTTCTGTATTCACATGACAGAAAACGGTCCCTGAGCCAATCATCTATGATAGAAATGCTGGTCATCTTAGGAAAGTATGGATGCTTTTCTAGTACGTATAGGTAAAGATGTAGAGAATGGTAAGTGGCTGGCTTTAAAAAAAAAAAAAAAAAAAAAAAGCCCAAATAAAGCAGGTAATATAATACTGTTCAGTTATAGAGAAATTATCTTGGATCTCTAACTCTCCTTCCTATGCTGACATGTGAAATAGGACATTTCAACACAACTTCTGTACTTACATTTTCTTATAATATTTTTGAAAAAAGTATTAAAATTCGTAGGCACACTGAAATTTTACTAATAAAATCATTGTTTCCTTTAGGTGTAATTCTTTAGTAGTTTTCATGAATAGGCATATTTCTTCTGCTGTGCAGACATAGCACCCCTCATTGTGAACCATCCTGTTCCTGGATCTCAGTTTGCTTGTTAGCCTCACCGAAGGGGGTGGTGACAAGGTGGAGGGATGGGGACTAAGGAATGTGAGAGTGTGAGAGAGGGACATGATTTTTCTTTTTTTGACTACCTAGTAGAAACAAACCCAAAGCTTTTCTAAGTTCTAAGTAGATCTGCTAATCTTTAAGCAAGAGTTTTGTCATCTTTATTATTGTTGATGTCTCTCAGACTACAATATAATCTCCTCCCACATTATGTTCTTGAAACTAGTCCTTCCTTACTTTGTAATCCGTCATCAGAAGAGCATTCAGGTTTGGCTTTTCACAGTTCTGAAACCACGATTTGTGCCGTTAGAACAAAACACGATCTGGTTTTCTTTACTGCCATGGGCACTTTAGCCTACACCTCTGCATTCATTACTCTGCTGATGGGCTTTGGCAAAGCAGGGAGGGGTTTTGGCAGTGTCCTTGGTACAATCACAGCCTTCCAGGAACATTAGAAAAGCACTCATCCTGGCTTCGTTTTGGCCTGGGTCAAGCCATAGCTGTAGCCATTGTGTCACAAGGGACTATCACCCTCAATAAGTCCCTACTTGGAAGTTGTTCTCAAAGCAACTTGGTTGTGCTGTGATAAACAATAAACACTGTCAAGAATTGCAGCCCTGAGATCTTAAGGGAGTCTGACATTCTTTGACCAGTGGGTCTAGTTACCATAATTTGAAGCTACCAGTGACGAACTAAGAGCATCACCCGTTCCTCCCTCTGCCCGTCTCTGCTTAAGAAGCATTAACTGACTTTGAAGTATTTCTGTTTAAAAAGTCAGGCACTCATCTTTCCCGGAACACCAGGATAATTGTTCACTTCCCCAACTGAGATTGAAATAAATGATATCACTGTAGTTTGCAAAAAAGCAATTTTACTTCTTCATGAACAAAACACCAGTTACTTCTCAATATAGTCCAACCATATTTTTTGTATATTGTTTTAAAATAATATAATTGCTAACCCTATCTCTTGGCAAAAGTCTTTTAGCAATGAAAGAGTTGGGCAAAAATCACATGATGGAATCAAAAGGGGTTAATGAAAAGACTCTCACTTTAAGTTTTCAAAAAACAATACTTAATGATTACACAAGTCTTCAGAAACTCCTTTTGTATACTTTATCTTCAATCTTCATCAAGCTTAACTTAAATATGAGAAAACAGAGAGGTAAAATAAAAAATTTATGAGCTTGTTGTATGTTGTTGAATGAGTTCTTGAATGTTGTTGTAAGGATTCAATCCAAATACTCTGACTTTAAGTCTGGTGCCCTTTTCACTATGTCACGTGACATCCACTGAAAAACAAAGAAACAAAACCCTAATTAGTAAACTGCCAAAATCCACGCAAAATAAACAAAATTCCAAATGATTCCATACACTCCACGCTCAGTATGATTCAGTCATCTCACGTGGGCGGATGCAAACTTAATCTACATTAGCAGATAGATGTCCAGTGTCCAAGCAAGGAAGGTCCCAGGCAGTTCACCTGTCTTCTGCAATGCAAAGAACGTGTCTGAAATATCATTTAGTTCCCAGGGCCTCATCTCAAATAGAGCTGCAGAACGTAAAGTGTCTTAAAGAGTCAGTAGAGTGAGAGTGCATCTGGATATAGCTTCATTTGAAAAGCAGCTAAAGCCAGAAATATTTACACTGGAAAAATAAAGATTTAGGAAGAAGGAAGAATGGGCCAGTTGTTTTGAAGTATTTGAATTACATAGAAGTAACTTTGCATTGCAATGTGTTGGTGCTAAAAACAAGGAATAGAATTTTCAGAGGAGGACGAATGATGTTCCTTCAGTATACCACTTTCCAATCATTACAGCTCTCCAGAAGTTTCAAGGGACCACCTCACGAACAGGGTTCAAAGGGTGCCTGGCCAGTACATTGTACAGAAGATTCCAGACCTGCCCACCTCCACCCAGCTCCCAACAGTTTAACCCAAGAAGGAAAGACTAGAGAGGTTCACTTGTTAGTGCAAGAGATCATACCTAACACTTTGACCATAGAAAGAGTTTGCCTACAAATACTTATAATAATGATTATAATAATGCTACTTGCTGCTGCTGCTGCTGCTAATGAAGATAGGAAATTATACCAGTCATTTGAGAAGCTGAGTATAGCACATTGATTCTCTGGTTCTTTATCATTCTTTTTTTTTTTTTTTTTTTTTTTTTTTCAAAATAATACCCTTGGATGTTCAGGAGACAGACTGAAAAGCAGAGGCTCAGTTAATGCCCTCAATTTAGAACTACATCTCTAAGAGAGACAGTGCCCTTGAGCTAAAAATGTAATTCTTGGCTTGGAGTATCCTGGCAGAGATCAGAGCAGACAACTGCTCCTATATGCTGCTCTCCATTGAAACAAAGCTGTGTGATGCTCACTGAAACAAGTCTTGAACTGCTCTGCTCCGCTGTCTCAACAGGTCCCCTGGAACCGAGGATTTTGTAATACAGTTTTATATCTTTGCAAAGGTTCTGTGGCCTTTGAGTGCTTCTGCCTTTGTTGGGTGGTTTTGTAAACAGTGACTGGATGTTAGGTCCCCTGGGTTAGAGGCAGACAAGATCAGTCCTGCCACTCGACATGTGTGTGCCCCCTAGATGTCCTCCCTTGCAATAGTAAAATGTCAGTAATGCTTACCGCACTGGCTTGTTTGAAGGACTGAGGTAATCACATGCATAAAGGATTTAGCATGATGTATAACAAATAAGTGCCGAGAAGGTATTCGTTGTTTTAATCACATTCATACTCATTGTTTCAAGCAAGAGTGATTCCACAACCTCAGATAGTTCTGCGAAGAGTCCAACTACAGTTTTGTTGTAAACAGCTAAACCTTTTTGCCTATTGCTTACAATAAAGTAAGGTTTGTTGAACAATACGATGTTATATAAAAGTCATCGTAAAATATCAAATAAATACTTACAATAAATGCTATGTATAGGGATATAGAAATTGCTTCGTGTTAACTTGTGGCTTTTTATTTTATCAATTTCTTTGAAATATGGGAAGGTGAGAATAAAGAGACCTTGTGCAATTGGACCAAGATAAATATAGTTTCGGGTTCTGAAGCAGGAGCTTCCAGGAGGGTGATGACTGGAATTAGCTCCCTTCCCTGTGCCACCAAATCCTATGTGTCTGTTCTTCCTGAGTCAGATGGAAGCTGATGTTTATGGGAGTCTGCGGGCCACTGAGGCAGTGTGTTCCATAGTGGCCTTGGTGTGGAAGCTAATGCACAACCATGAACTCTTGGGCCGGATCAGTCTCTGAAGCCAGGGTTCCTATACTAAAGCCAAGAAGAAACTGAATCATGGGCAGATCCCTCCTGCCTTGTGTGCAGGAGAATAAGAATAGAATGGGTCATCAAGAGGTTTTCTTGACGGGCACCTGGGTGGGTCAGTCAGTTAAGTGTCAGACTTTGGCTCAGATCATGAACTCGCAGTTCATGAGTTCGAGCCACACATTGGTCTCTGTGCTGACAGTTCAGAGCCTGGAACCTGTTTCAGATTCTGTGTTTCCCTTTTTCTCTGGCCCTCCCCTGCTCACACTCTGTCTCTGTCTCTGTCTCTCTCTCAAAAATAAATAAACATTAAAAAAAAAAAAGAGGTTTTCTTGAGGTGCTACAGTAAAGAAAGGTTGACTTGCTTGCTTTTACTCTATCAGTCTCAGAGGAGAAGCCACAGACCCCATAGTGACCCATATGCCCTAGCAACTCTGATCTCCTCCCCTATTCCTCTCTCACTTACTTGCTTCTGCTCCGGTCACACTAGCCTCTTTCTGATGCTTAAATGTCAGAATCACACTCCCACCCCAGGATCTTTGCAATCATTACACCCTCTGTCTTTCTCAATTATGTAGTATACTTATTTTAAATTCTTATATTTATGAATGCATTTATTAAATTTATTTTCTGCCTCTCCCTCTTTTCGCCCATATTATCTTCATTAGTCCTAGAAAAGAAAAGAGTAAAAAAAATAAATAAAATTTTATGCACAATAGGGGCACCTGGGTGGCTCAGTCAGTTAAGTGTCTGACTTTGGCTCCAGTCATGATATCGCGATTCATGGGTTCAAGCCCCGTGTCGGGCTCTGTGCTGACAGCTCAGAGCCTGGAGCCTGCTTCGGATTCTGTGTCTCCTTCTCTCTCTGCCCCTCTCCTGCTCATGTTCTCTCTCTCTCTCAAAAACAAAATAAACATTATATAAAAAAATTTTAAAAAAATAAACATTAAATTTTTTAAAAAAAATTCCATGCACAATAGAGACAACTTTGGAATCACTAAATTCTATTCCTGAAACCTTTATTACACTATATGTTAACCTACTTGGATTTAAATAAAATCTTAAAAAAAGTAATACGTTTAACAAGAAATGGATAAAACCTTCATGAAGAAGACTGAAATTTCAATGCTTGTTGTAAAATATAGGAAATGTAAGCAATGCTTTTCAATGGAAAGACTCAAGATTTCAAAAATCAATACATTTAAAGTTAATATATTATTTTAATACAAAAAACACTTAACTTTTAAAAAATTGCTAAAATGATCTTCAATTACATGAAGAAAAAAACTAAATGACCAAGAATAGCCCAAGAAAACACTGGAAATGTAGTTTAATATATAGTTCACAGTAATTGAGCTATTGAATATTTTTTTACAATGATTCAAATGATTTTGAAAACAATGTCTCTTAGCTTTCAATAGCAGATTTCTTTGTAAGCAATTATATATACTCACAAATATATGACAGTTGTTAAGTTTGCTAACCTATTTTCTTTAAAAAAATTTTTTTTTTAATATTTTTATTTATTTTTGAGACAGAGAGAGAGACAGAGCATGAGCAGGGGAGGGGCAGAGAGAGAGGGAGACACAGAATCTGAAGCAGGGTCCAGGCTCTGAGCTGTCATCACAGAGCCCGACGCGGGGCTCAAACTCATGGAGTGTGAAATCATGACTGGAGCTGAAGTCGGATGCTCAACCGACTGAGCCACCCAGGTGCCCCTTGTTAACCTATTTTCTACTCTGCTCTTGTTCAATTCTCATAATATGTTTCTTCCTATCATAATTATACTGTGATGAGTTTTAAATTTGGGGGACATAAGACTACCAGAAACAGGTTTGTTTATAGGCTCTAAAAATAAATAATGCAAAATAATAGAACATTTGAAAATGGCTACTTCCAGTGAATACATAGAATTTCTTTGCTTTCAATGTTTGTATATATTTTTCCTGGTTTTTTTTTTTTTAAGTTTATTTATTTCTTTTGAAAGACACAGGGGCTCGGTGCTCTCAGCCCAGAGCCTGATACAGGGCTCAAACTCATGAACTGTGAGATCATGACCTGAGCTGAAATCAAGAGTTGGATGCTCAACTGACTGAGTCACCCAAGAGCCCCTATATTTTTCTTGTTTAAGTGTATGTTACCTGTGGATTTGGTGCCTTCCATGTTATTATGACAAGAAAGAAACTGTCCGTTCCCCACCCACTGAATTTAGTCAGATATTTTAGTCAGAAGTCAGTCAACTTCTCCAGGCCATTGATTCCTGTTAGGTTCGTAATGGAAATATTTTCAATATTTTTCTGATTGTGAAAATGATCCAGACATATTATAAAGATTGAAACAACACAGAAGAGAGGGAGCTAATGTGTCAGATGGAAACACACTCAAACACACACAAATGCAGGATAGAAGAAAGGGCCCAAGGCATTCTTAATTTCAAGAATATATTTACCATATACAAAACAAACAAGTCCAGTCTGGAGACATGTGAAATTCAGATGTGGTAGCCTGGTCCTGTTGACTCGATCTCAATTAGCCGACATGTGCCAATACACTGTGCCAACCTTTGGACCTTAGGCCATATAGATAGATAGATAGATACAGATAGATACAGACAGACAGCTATTTCCAGATATATAGATATTTCTTTCTGGATTGAGAACATGCACCAGAAACCACCTAGCCTTTTGAAATGTCCACCTCCAATATCTTCAACTCTTTCTTTTTTCTTTCTTCTGCTTAGGCAAAATTTAGGCTTTGCCCCTGATCTGAAAAAAGTACTCTGTTGTCTCCGTTTCTCCCTATACACCATGGAGACTTTTCTCTTCTTCTCGACTGAAAAGCATTTCTATCTTATTTTCCATTCATTTCTCAACTGCTTGCAATCTGGCTTGCTTTCTTAATTCTCCATGGAAATGATTCTGGCATAGTTCACGAATGACCTCTGTATTTCCAAATTCAATGGAAACAATTAAGTCTTTATTTACTGACCCCTCATGGCTCTCTGCTCCTTGACATCACACCCTCCTGGTTCTCATACTTTTGCAGTTCTTTGCCTCTTTCACAACTCCCCCCCCCGCCGCCCCCCGCCACATAACCTCTAAATGTCCATGTTCCCTAGGATACATTACTTGACAAATCCTTGTTGGGTAATCTCACCTTTTTAAATGTTTTCAGTGACTACCCTTGTATTGAAATTCCCAAACCTCTTGATTCCACAGAGAGCCCGTCCTCAGCTATAGACTCATATATCCAATTGCTTACTAGACATTCCCATCGGGGCCTGGCAATGGCATCCCAAATTCAACAGATTCAAAATAAAATTGATTTTATCCCAGGCATGTTTTCCTATGTTTCCTGTTTTGATTGGTGGTACTATAATGCACTTAGCTAGAAATCAGGAGTTTTCCTTGAAACTTACCTTCCACTAATTAACATCTAATCAATTGCTACATGTGTGTAGATCTTGCCTCTTAAATAATTGTCCTCTTTTCCTTCTTTAATACCACAAAGGTATGCAAACTGTCTTAATGATTGTCTTAATCATTGTCTTAATGATGTCACCAAAACACAATTCAAACCACATTAGTCCCCTGTTTAAATCCTTCATTGCCTTGGGGCACCTGGGTGACTCAGTCAGTTGAGCTTCTGACTTTTCTTTCTTTCTTTCTTTCTTTCTTTCTTTCTTTCTTTCTTTCTTTCTTTCTTTCTTTTTCTTTCTTTCTTTTATTTATTTTTGAGAAAGAGAGACAGACACACACAGAGCGTGAGTGGGGGAGGGGCAGAGAGAGAGGGAGACACAGAATCTGAATCAGGCTCCAGGCTCTGAGCTGTCAGCACAGAACCCAACACGGGGCTCGAACCCATGAACCGTGAGATCATGATGACCTGAAACAAAGTCAGACATTTAACAGACTGAGTCAGACTGAACAGACTGTTCCTCTTTTCATATCATCCCCTTATTTTGGAATCTTCTACTTCCATCCCTCTTCTATTTCTGCCCTTTACCTGGGTAACTCCTATACAAATCTTGGCTCAGGCCTTACTCCCCAAACCTTTCCAACTCCTCTCTGCTATTCTTCCTTCATCCCATTGGGTTAAATCCTCTTTTTATGGATCCTCCGGCACCTCTCCCTATCATCATCCTCACACCGTATGTTACAATTAGCTTTGTGGGCTCATGGGTAGACTGTGTCCAAGGTGGCACCTGTGTAATCCCAGTTCTTAGCACAGTGGCAGGCACATGGTTGGATTCAATACATATCTTGGATGGACAGATGTATGGTATCTTTTACTAGATTTCTTGAATAGTCACTTAGTGAGTGCCAACTAAATGGAAAGTATCACAGGCATTATCGTCACCAAGGACATACTGTGTTCCATTTTTCTAATTTTCACCTCTTTTTGATTATATTAAGATCCAAGAACATTTGAAAATGTTTTGAAAATGAATTAACAATACACTGAAAACTAACGATCCACTGAGGACATATTTGTTAAACAATGTTTGTGTGTCAGCTGGTGTGGTAATTGCTTCCTCCATTACTTTGGTACGCATCCAAAGAAGAGGTTAAAACCATTGTTTTATTTAACCACGTTTACACATTCCTGTTCCTTTACCTTGTAGAAGTTTTCAACAAACTTAGAACGTTCTTGGACATAGGAGCAACTATGATACAATCTACCACAAAATTAGCCATGGCTGGACATGATCTAATAATATCCATTATATGTTTATTTTACATTGTAATATTTATTTGTGTTCTGCCAGACCTGAGCCAAGTCTTAAATAATCTGCTTAAATGATTGGCTTGAGTAAATTGAGTCATGCCTGAGCTTCATACTGGTCAAGAAAAAAAAAAAAAAGGAGATGTATTAACAACTACATTTCATATGTCTTTAAAAATAATTGTAGAACAAAAAATTAGTTTAGGTAATGATTTAAAGAAAACATTTTATATGAATCATATCATTAAATTCAGAAAAATATGATTTTGGGGGACATGCTTTTGATATTCCTGATGACTCTGAATACCCCGGACTGGAAAATAAACTCTTCACTTTCTCATACCAGCGGGTGGGTGCTAACATCATCATGCTTTTCAGATCAAGAAAACCGGTGTAATCCCTCTGCTGCTCTCTTAGATCTACGATGTCTTAATAATAACTGGATGATAATGCTGGATGCCATAGCTGAGAGATGCAATTTCACTTTTAGTTCTGTATATCCACAAAAATTTTGTGTTACCACTAAAGATCTTAGGATTACTAGGTACACAGATTCCTGTCACGT
This sequence comes from Panthera leo, assembly GCF_018350215.1. Taxonomy (NCBI): domain Eukaryota; kingdom Metazoa; phylum Chordata; class Mammalia; order Carnivora; family Felidae; genus Panthera; species Panthera leo. Next base: position 117,326,658 of record NC_056687.1, on the reverse strand, counting down.
TCTTTCTCTTTGATTTTCTATCTGTCCCAACATATACTTTTTAAAAGACTTATTTCGGTAGATTTTTCATACCATAAAAGCCACTCTTTCAAAGTGTGCTGTTCGGTGGTTTTTGGTATATTCAGAGAGTTGTGCAACCATCACCACTGAGCAGAGATAATAAGCCCCAAACACACAACATTCTGGCTGTCATCCCAGCCCATCCCTACTCTTATGTTCCTGGACAGCTAACTCTTAAATTCCATCTCCATCTGTTTCCTGACCTTTGATCCTTTTTCTCATTTAACACTTGCTTCTACCCTGGAGACCTGGCATTTGTATTTTGTCTCTGATTTCTGACAGTCATTAAGGACTTTGACTTAGAATTGCTCGCCAGCTCTCTCTCACCAGTTACTTCTGGGACCTCTCTTGCTTTAGCTGTTCTTTACAAATCTATCCATGCATACAACCCACCCCAACCACTCCAGCCAGTTAGCTGTTTCCCAGAAGAGGGTCATTCAAACACTTGGCTTCCAAGTTTTGTTTCTTGGGACTCAGCTCTTGATGAAGTTATAGCAACATGAATGAGCTCAGAATCTCTCATATGGCTTGTGAATCAAGAGCTGAAAGAAAATAGGGATCTTGTTTAGGAGAAATTTAGGGCATGCCTTCCGAAACTGGGAATTGCTTCAAAACCAGGCACATAAAGATATGAGGTACAACCTGGTGAGGCACAGATGAATTGCCTGTGGATCCTAATTCTAGATTACCCCTCAAGGCTTTGCATGGATATATACTGCTGATTCTTAGCACAGAATGAATCATATCTCAGAGTTCATATTGGAGATGAGAGGGGGTCTTTAGGGAGCCCTTGTAGTTGTCACTTTCACAGGGACATTGCTGATATTGAAAGGACAGGGGCCAGAGATGCTAGACCTCCTGCAATGCATAGGACAATCCTGCACAAAGAATGTTTGTTGGTATCCTGAATGACTTTGAATGCCTAGTGGGGGGCATGAAAACAATATGTGTTTAATTATCGAGTGTATCAAGTATTTCATCAGTCTGATAGGTTGAAGACTACGGACTTAAACCATTAACTGTCTGCAGTTCTACTACCTTTGGCCTCACAACCTGCACTAACAAGTGACTTCGGTCACAAACCCTGCCCTGCCCTCCCCTCCTGGCAATGCCCTGAACATCAACCTGAGTCCTGATGGGGAGATCCCTCTTTACCTTTCCCTCAGAATAAACTGGTTATGTGGCCCAGGAAGAGCTATGGTCAGACAGTTGTCCCAGCACCTCCTGAGCTAGCAAGTGAGTTGAAGTACAGCTAGACAGTAGGAGCAGGGACTCTGGACCCAGATCAGCTACTTTTGAACTCCAGCTTTGCAACTTACAAACAGACCTTGAGGAAATCACAAAACTTCCCCTTGCCTCAGTTGCTTTCTCTGTAAAGAATAGGCAATATTGGTACCTGTTCTACAGGTGTGTTGCAGGATTAAATGTCAGTAAATATAAACTGCCTGTGAGAGCATCTAGAACAAAGTAGTATGTCAACTATTGTTATTCAGGAACCTATATCACTGATGAATTATCCTGGAATAGGAAGGTCAAATGCCACGTCAATTCTCATCATTAGATTTGTGACTTTGGGCATTTCATTTCAGCCATCTGACTTTGTGTTTCTCATTGGTAAAACGAGATGAATAATTCATGCCCCTGTTATCCAACAATGACTTAAGGTCTGTCTTGTAAAGGCTGGGGGCACACAGCAGCAAGCATCGCATAATGCACATGGGAACTCAGAGTGTCAGCAGGAGCATGAGTCTCCTGTTTTTGCAATTTCCTAGAGGAGTGTGCTTGGACAGCGGGGCTGGGCACTGGCAGAAGTACTCGCCCTTTGCTGCTGTCTCTTTTTAATGGAGAGAACGTAACAGTGATCTTGCTCAGGGAATAGATACCTTGAATCTTGGTGCCAGTTTTTTAATGATGTACCAGAAAATCCAGCTTTCTAGGACCTGGAGACAGTGGAGGAAGTTGCCATACTACCCAGAGAGAGAGGTCCACAGGCAGGAACCAGTACTCCTGTTTTTCTGTACAGCAGTGACAGATAAAACGTAGATAGATTTTTTAAACTGTTAAGCACTATGTACATTAAATTTATCTATGAATATCAACAAGTAATGGTGAAAGATTACCATGAAGAATACAGTATGTGGAATATACAATGTCCATGACATTATGTTCTTTAATCCCAAATACATAACTTTTGTTTAAACAAGAAATATTTCTGATCTTGAAATGATTTTTATGGTTAATCAAACTTGTGCTTGGCAGCTCACAGCTGAGATGAGGAATGAAACTGATGGCCAAGAGGGGAAAAATAAAGAAGAGAAAAAAAAAAAGTGTTTCAATTAGTGTAATTCTTGTTCTGAAACTAATAGCAAGATTTCTAAATCATTAATTTTCATAATTCTTCTTTAGTAATACACGTAGTTATTTGTAGAGTCACCAGAATAAAATTCACATGTGTAATTTACGTGATGCTGGAACTTGCAATAGAAGCTTAATTTGCAGGACTACATTTCAGGGAGGAAACTGAAAATAACTTGCTCCAAACCCAGGAGCTGATAAGTGATGGAGCCAGGACTCAGATCTACATTTATTACATTCCGAAGCCTGTAATTGCCTAAACCAGACAGAAATGGGGAATACTTCGCTTAGAGTGATACTGTCCTCTGGCCAGGACTGGCTTCCAGGACCCCAGAGCAAGTGCAATTGCCCAGGGCACCACATGTGGCTTAAAGCCTACTGTTGCCTCCTTGAAATTCTTAATAATTTTAATCAAGGGACCTAGCACTTTCAGTTTGCCCTGGGCCCAGAATTATGTAGCTGGTCCTGCTTCTGGAAAAGTCCTGCACAGCTTTTTAAAGAGTCTTCGTGTTTGCAATGAGTGTCACAAAATCTAGACTTATCAACTAGCAAAATTGTTCCTGAACATCTTTGGGAGTGACTCATTTCTTTTCATTTTGGTAAAACAGCTTCACCTCTCAGACATCAGTTTTCTCTTTTTCTTTCCTGGAATTCTCCAAAGAAAGGCACCCCACCGGTTTTTTCTATAGTTATCTAGAATGATCTTTTGGCTTGAGCAAACCACACGACTTGAGACAAATGTAACTTCCTCTAGTTTCCTGAAGGGATATGTTGACCCTTCTCAGCAGTTATCTTCAAAATACAAAAGCTGAGAGATAGGAAGAGAGAGAAACTATAACACTGTTTCTGGACTGTCTTCTACCTAGAAAGAGTGTATTAATCTCTCATTGTGTTCCTACAGCACCTGATATATACCTTGTTAATCGCCTTTATCACCTGGGACAGGTTTAATTGAGTTTCTCCTCTAGTAGACTACTTTAAGTAGTAGAACATATTTTTGTTCATTTTTCAAATCTCTGGAGCACCAATATTTAACAATATTTTAGTGAAGTGTTTGGTGAAATTAAATGAATTGCCAAATTTCTCCCCATATTTCATGACTTTGGCAATTACATATTTCAATCCCAATTGTTTGTTTTTCATTATGAGTTTACGTGAAAAATTGTCCCCTCCAAAAACTTAATGAATCCCCAAAATTGATGTGTAAGTGCTTCATTACCTAAAAGCAATGTTTCCAATTAGTTTCTGCCTCTGCTGCCTCTGGGTTTTATTTTCCCAACACGATTTACCTAAAGCTTTAGCTGAAGAGAAAAATGAGCCACTGATTAAATTAATGTCTTATCATAAGACAAAGTGAATTACTATTAGCCTAAATCCTTCTTCAACAGCATTTGACAAAAAGTACTGCTAGTTATCTAGCCAATGCTAGATAAGGACATATTCCAACTAGAGTTGGAATATGGCACTCACATTAAACAAGAGTATCTTTTGAAAGACAGTGTGGTTGAGGTCACCTTTCTTGTAGAAGAGGAAGATTTCTGTGCATCAGAACACGTAATTTTCAAAATTGATAGGATCAGGGTCCAAACTCGCCAATCAAAATCCTGTGAATCTTTAAAAAATTTAAGAGGAAATAGCAATGCTAATCTGACAGTGTTCTTTCAGGAAATAAAGCATGATTAGCATACTGCTCTGCTAGGGCTGCCATAATAAAATGCCACAGACTGGATGGTTTAAGCAACAGAAACTCATTTTCTTATAGCTCTGGAAGCTCAAGTTTCAAGATCAAGGTGTCCTCAGAGTTGGTTTCTTCCCCCCCCCCCCACCTTGTTATTATTTTTTAATGTTTATTTGTTTTTGAGAGAGACAGAGCATGAATGGGGATGGGGCAGAGATAGAAAGGAAGGCAGAGAGACCCTGAAACAGGCTCCAGGCTCTGAGTTGTCAGCATAGGGCCTGACATGGGGCTTGAACTTGGGAATGGTGAGATCATGACCTGAGCAGTCGGACACTTAACTGACTGAGCCACTCAGGCTCCCCCCTCAAAGTTGGTTTCTGATGAGAACTTTCTTCCTGGCTTACAGATGGCTGCCTTCTGTGTCCTCACCTGGGTTTTCTTCTGTGCACATGTGGAGAGAAAGAACTCTCAGGTATCTCTTTCTTTTTATAACACACCAGTCCTATTGGATTAGGGCCCCACCCTTATAACCTCATTAACCATAATTACCTCTCTAAAGGCCCTATCTCTGGGGCACCTGGGTGGCTGTTGTTCGGTTAGGTGTCCAACTCTTGATATTGGCTCAGGTCATGACCTCATGGTTCCTAAGAACAAGCCCCATGTTGGGCTCTGTGCTAACAGCACAGAGCCTGCTAGGTATTCTCTCTCCTTCGCTCTCTGCCTCTCCCCCATGTGCACACAAGCTCTCTCTCAAAATAGATAATAAATGTTAAAAAAATAAAAAAAATAAAGACCCTTTCTCAAATACAGTCACACGGGGGGTTAGGACTTCAACATATGAATTTTGCAGGGGCACAGTTTGGTCCATAACAATCCCTAACTGGTTTGATGAAGTCAGAACAGAGGTAGGTTGGGGTCAGCTTGCACAGGCTCACAAGAACCAACTGTGAGCATCTCTTCCTAACTCTGCACTCAGTGACTTAAAATGTGCTTAAGTAGGAGTACTGACACTATCAAAACCATCAACCACTACCATTCAACATCATTTAAGATACATTATCACTGAATGCATAATCATATATAACAATCACCATTGTATAACAACAAAACTAAATAATAATGCCAACAAGCGTTGCAGGTATACGTATTAGCAAAACACTAAACATTTGGAAATTGCCAAACAAATAAAATCTTATATGCATTCTCTCTGACTAAGTTTACTTTGAATATTGTGTTCCACTTGACTAATGAAATGGATTTTATAAATAAAACAACAGATGCATTGGTTTTTCCCAATATTTAATTGTAAAAATTTTCAAATACACAGAAAAGTTGAAATACATTACATCAAACACTCATATATCCATGATCTGGATTTTACAATGATCATTTTACTATATTATATTTTACTATATTATATTACTATATTATATTCATTATATTATAATGAATACTATATTATAATGAATACTATATTATACATAATACTATATTATTATATTATATTACTATATTATATTCATTATACTATATTATATTATTTTACTATAGTTGCTTCATCATCCATCTATTCCTTCACCCATCAATCAAAGCTTAATTTTTTTTTACGTATGTCATAGTGAGTTGAAAACACCAATACACTTCTACTAGATACTGCAGCATGCCTGTGATTAACTATTATCCAATATTTGTATTGGGTTCCTTTTTTTCTTGAAAGGTAAAATTTCTATATGGTAAAATGGATAAATCTTAAGTGTACCACATGTTGAGTTCTTACAAATATATTCACTTGAGTAACCTACACCATTATCAAGATACCGAACATTAGCCTCGGCACTGAAAGCTTCCTCATGCTCCTTCCAAGTAGAGTCCTGCCCCACCCTTTACTGGCAACAACTGTTCTGATTTTTTTCTTACCATAGAAATTTGTTGCCTATCAAATTATTGATTCTATACATGGAATCATACAGTATGGACTCTAGATATGGAGCTTTTTTTCTTTCATTCAGCAGAGTATTTTTGAGATTAGTCCATGCTGTTGTATGTACCAATAGTTCATTCTTTTTATTACTATGAAGTGTTTCGTTGTTTGAATACAGTACAATTCTTTATCTATTATCTTCTCACGGAAACTCAAGCTCTTTCCAGGCTTTAGCTGTTATGAATAAAACTCTCTAAACATTTTGTACAAGTGTTTTTGCAGACATATGTTTTCATTTCTCTTAGGAATTGAATTACTGTGTCAAAAAATAAACATATGTTTAGTTTCATAAAAAAATTGCCAGAGCTTTTTCCAGTGTGGTTGTACCATATTATATTCCCATCAATAACGTATGAGAGGCATAACTACTCTACGTTCTCTCCAACAGTTAGGTCATTAGTTAACCCATTCTTTTTTGTTTTAACCATTCTGATGAGATGTCTGGGTATCTTTTCATGATTTTAATTGACATTTTCCTGCCATAAGCAATACTGAACATTTTTATGTGCTTATTGGACACTTGTACTTCTTGGCCAAATGTCTGTTGAAATATTTTGCTTACTTTGATCCATTTTTTGTCATTTAATTATTAAGTTTTAAGAGCTTTTTAAAATATATCCTGACTACCAGTCTTCTATCAGATACATGTTTGTTAATATTTTTTTCTGAGTAACCTATACATTTTTAAAAATGTCTTTTAAACATTTTTTTTAACATTTTATTTATTTTTGAGACAGAGAGAGACAGAGCATGAACGGGGGAGGGGCAGAGAGAGAGGGAGACACAGAATCGGAAGCAGGCTCCAGGCTCTGAGCCATCAGCCCAGAGCCCGACGCGGGGCTCAAACTCACGGACCACGAGATTGTGACCTGAGCTGAAGTTGGATGCTTAACCGACTGAGCCACCCAGGCGCCCCTAAAAATGTCTTTTAATGACAGAAGTTTTTGTTTTCCATGAAGTCTAATTTACTTTCTTGCTTTTACAGTTATTGCTGCAAAATCTTTACTTAGGTCAAAATTACAAAGATACTAAACTATGCTTAGGTTTTAGGCTTTATAGATTTAGCTAATATATTTTAGCTTGAGTTAATTTTTGTGTTTGGCATTAGATAGTCGTTGAGGTTAATTATTCCCATATGAATATGTAGTTGTTCCAGCCATTTGTTGAAAAGATTTTTTTATCCTCTTTGGATTCGTTTGGCACCTTGTCAAAACTTAATTTACTACCAACACATGACTGTATTTCTTGATTCTCTATTCTGTTGGACTGATCTGTGTATCAGCCCTATGCTAGTTCCATGTTGTCTTGTTTACCATAGCTTTACAGTAAGTCTTGAGGTTAGCAAATGTAAGTCCTCCAGATTTGTTCTTTGTAAAGATCACTTTAGATATTCTAGGCCATTTGTGCTCCTGCATAAACATTAGAATCAATTTCTACCAAAGCACCTGCTGGGATTGTGTTGGAATTGAACTGAATCTATAGACCAATTTGGAGTGAACTGATATCTTAATGACTTTAGGTCTTCAAAATCAATAAACTTCATTATGTGGACTCTAATTATTTAGGTCTCCTTTATCAACTTTCATCATTGTATTACAGTTTTCAGTGTGAATGTCCTTTATATCTTTTGAGAGATTATTTCCAAATATTTTATGACTTTTGATGCCAACATAATAGAATTATTTCTTTAATTTTATTTTCTAACTTTTTTTTTGTTATTAGTATATATAAATGCAATTGACTTTTAGTTGTATACTGTGACCTTGCTAGCTCATTTATTATTTTTGGTATCTTAATTGTATTTTCCTAAGTTTTTTCTATGTTAAAAATTATGTCATATACAGATAGAGACAAGTTTATTTGTTTTTGAGTTTTAGGCCTTTTAAATATTTTATTGCCTTAGAGCAATCAGGACCTCCAGCATAAGGTTCAGTAGAAATGATGGGAGTGGGCATCCTGGCTTTTTACAGATCATGGTGGAAAAGCACTAAATATTTCAGCATTAAGTAGCTTCTTTGATGCCACTTGTCAGGTTGAGAAAGTTTTACTATTCCTACTTTGCTGAGAGTTATCATGAATAAACTTTGAATTTTGTCAAATGCTTTTTTCAATCTATTGAAATGATCATAGTGACTTTGTCTTTTATTGTTAATATGGTGAATTACATTGGTTGACTTATGAATGTCAAACCAGCCCTGCCTTCTTAGAATGAACTCCTCTGATCAAGATGTATTCTTCTGCACTCTAAATCACTCGACTTGATTTCTTAGTATCTTGTTAAAAATCTTTTGTGACTTAGTTTATGAGAGATATTGGTTTAGAGTGTTCCTTTTTTGGTAATATTTTTGTCAGGTTTCAAATCTAAAGTTATACTGGCTTTATAAAACCAATTGTAAAGTGTTTCTCTTCTCTGTATTTTCTCAAAGAGTTTTGTAATATTGGTATTATTTCTTAAGTATTTGATAGAATTAATCAGCGAACCATCTTAACCTGGAGATTTCCTTGTGGAAAGATTTCAATAAGAAATTTAATTCCAGTATTAGACACAGGCCATGTACATTTTCCACTATATCCTGCATTAGTTTTATGAAGTTGCATAGTTATATTTTCAAGATATTTATATACTTTATCTTGTTTATTCAATTACTGATAATCATAATTTCTTTTTCTTCATGGTAAGTCTAGGTAGGTTTATTTTGTTGAGGTTTTCCATTTATATTTAAATTTCATTGAGTTCGGATATATTTATTTTCTTCGTTATGTGTACTTTGAGTTTTTACTTCCTTAGGTGGGGTCTTAAATGGTTCCCTCTAAAGAAAATTTTCTAATATAAATAGTTTAAGATACAAATTTTCCTGAAAGTACTATTTTAGGTGTACCACACAAATTTTGATATGTTGTATTATTATAATTCATTATCCTTTCTCTTTTGATTTCTTCTTTCTTCCATAGATTAGAAATATGGTGTTTATTTTCAAATATTGCCAGTTTAAAGATATTTTATTAGTAATTTATACTTTAATCCAATAATGGCCAGAGGGTATACTCTATGATTTCAATTCTTTTAGGTTTACTGAGACTTGTTTTATAGCCCTGCATGCGATATATCAGAATGAATATATCATTTATAATTGAAAAGAACATGTATTCTGTAGTTCTTGGGAAATATCAATTAGGCTAAGTTAGTTAATAGTGCTATTCAGATCTTGGTTATCTATCTATCTATCTATCTATCTATCTATTGTTCTCATTGTTCTATCAATTACTGAGAGAGAGGTTTTTAATCTCCAACTATGATTGTGGAAATGTCCATTTCTTCTTTTAATTCTTTCAAATTTTTTTCCTGAATCATAAGGCTGTTTTCAGGTATACTGAAGATTGCTGTATCTTTCTATATTATATCTTTATTCAAGATATAGTAGAATATTTTATTATTATGACATGCCCTTATTTATCTTTGATAATATCTTTTATTTAAATACAACTTTTTGTGATATTGATATCATTCTCCAGCCTTCTTATGCTTACTGTTTGCTTGGTACATTTTTCCATTCATTAATTTCAGTCTTTCTGTACCTTTAAGTTTTTATTTAAATTACAGTTAACATATAGTGCAATGTTAGTTTCAGGTGCACAATATAGTGATTCAACACTTCCATACAACAACCAGTACTGATCACAAGTGCACTCCTTAATACTCATCAACTATTTGACCCATCCCCCCACTAACCTCCCTTCTGGTAACCATCAGTTTGTTCACTGTAATTAAGAGTCTGTTTCTTGGCTTGCCTCTTTCTTTGTTTTTCCCCTTTGCTCATTTGTTTTATTAAATTCCATATAGGAGTGAAATCATATGGTATTTGCCTTTCTTTGACTTATTTCACTTAGCATAATACTCTCTAGCTCCATCCTTGTTGCTGCAAATGGCAAGATTTCATTCTTTTTATGGCTGAGTAATATTCCATTGTATATTTACACCACATCTTCTTTATCCATTCATCCATTAATAAACATTTAGGCTGGCTTCATAATTTGGCAATTGTAGATAATGCTGCTATAAACACCAGGGTGCATGTATCCCTCTGACTTTTTGTATTCTTTGGGTAAATACCTAGTACTGCAATTGCTGGATCCTAGGGTATTTCTAACTTTTTGAGGTCCATATTGTTTTTCAGCATGGCTGTACCAGTTTGCATTCCCACCAGCAGTGCAGGAAGGTTCCCCTTTCTTCACATCCTTGCCAAAACCTACTGTTTCCTTTGTTGCTGATGTTAGCCATTCTGACAGGTGTGAGGTGATATATCATTGCGGTTTTGACTTGCATGACTTGCATGATCCTGATGATCAGTGATGCTGAGCATCTTTTCATGTGTCTGTTGGCCATCTGGATGTCTTCTTTGGAAAAAATGTCTGTTTATGTCTTCTGCTCATGTTTTAATTGGATTATTCATTTTTTGGGTGTTGTTATAAGTTCTTTATATATTTTGGATACTCTTTATCAGATATGTCATTTGCAAATCTTTTCTCTGATTCCATAGGTTGCCCTTTAGTTTTATTGATTGTTTCCTTCATTGTGCAGAAGGTTTTATTTTGATGAAGTTCCAACAGTTTATTTTTGCTTTTGTTTCCCTTGCCTCAGGAGACATATCCAGAAGGAAGTTGCTATGGTCGATGTCAAAGAAGTTATTGCCCACGTTCTCTTCTAGGATTTTTATGGTTTCAGGTCTCAAATTTAGGTCTTCAATCCATTTTAAATTTATTTTTATTTGTGGTGTAAGAAAGTGCTCCAGTTTCTTTCTTTTGCATGTTGGTGTCCAGTTTTCCCAACACCATTTGTTGAAGAGACATTCTTTTTCCCGTTGGATGTTCTTCCTTGCCTTGTTGAAGATCAATGAACCATATAGTTGTGGGTTCATTTGGGGTTTTCTATTCTGTTCCATTGATCTATGTGTCTATTTATGTGACAGTACCATAATATTTTGATTACTACAGCTTTGTAAAATAACTTGAAATCTGGAATTGTGATGACTCCAGCTTTGCTTTGCTTTTTCAAGGCTGCTTTGGCTATTCAAGGTCTTTGGTGGTTTTTGTATCTTTATTTTTTTATAAGGAATTAAAAAAAATTTTTTTAACGTTTATTTATTTTTTAGAAAGACAGAGACAGAGAGTGTGTGGGGAGGAGCAGAGAGAGGGGGAGACAACAGAATCCAAAGCAGCTTCCAGGCTCCAAGCTGTCGGCACAGAGACTGACATGGGGATCGAACCCAGGAGCCATGAGATCATGATTTCAGCTGAAGTTGGATGCTTAACCAACGGAACCACCCAGGAGGCCCTTGTATTTTGTTTTAAAGTGTAACATCTATACGTAGTATATAGTCAGTTCTTTTTTTTTTTATCCATACTGAAAATTTCTGGCTTTTAATAAATCTATCGAATGTTTAGTTATATTTTTATCTAATTTTTAGTGTTTTTTTTTTTCTGGGGTAACAGTACATATCCTTAACTTTTCACAGCCTATTAGAGCTAATATTATAGTACTTCATATTAATGTAGAAACACTAAAAATATGTGGGTCCATTTAATCATTTTTGTGACAATTACCATATGTAGAATCTCTTCTATATGTTATAAATTCCTCTGGGGTTATAACTTTTGGTGTAATTATTCATAAGAATTTAAAGGACTTAAGAGAAAAAGGTCTTTCCATGTGCCATTTCAATGATCTTTATTCCTCATGGATATACAAGTTTTCAGCTGGCATAATTTCCCTTCAGCCTGAAAGACTTTCCTTAGCATTTCTTGTAGTCCAGGTATAGTAGTGAAAATTTCCACTTTACCTTAAAATATCTTAATGCCATCTTTATTTCTAAAGCATATTTTCACTCAACATAGAATACTAGACAACAGTTTATCCTTCGCTACTGAGTTTTGTGAGTTCTTTTTCTGTTCTAGATAGTTGCCCGTTTTGGGATATGTAATTAGCAAATTTTTCTCCCAATCTTAGCTTATCGTCTTACTTTCTTTACAGACACTTTTGCAAACCAGTATGTTTCAGTTTTGATGAGGTCCAATTTATCAATTTTTTCTTTATGTATTGTGATATTGTTGTCAAGTCTAAGAACTCTTTGCCTAGTCCTAGATCTTAAAAGCTTTCTCCATTTTCCTAAAAATTTTATAGTTTTACATTTTTACATTAAAACATCTGGTGCATCTTGAGGTATTTTTGTGCACAGTATGAGGTTTATGCTGAGATTTATATTTTTGTCTGTGGATGTCCAACTGCTCCAGCAACATTTATTGAAAAAGCTAGGGGCGCCTGGGTGGCTCAGTCGGTTAAGCATCTAACTTTGGCTCAGGTCATGATCTCACAGTCCGTGAGTCTGAGCCCCCACGTCGGGCCCTGTGCTGACAGCTCAGAACCTGGAGCCTGCTTCAGATTCTGTGTCTCCCTCTCTTTCTGCCTCTCCCCTGCTCACACTCTCTGTCTCAAAAATAAATATTAAAAAAAAAAAAAAAGCTATCCTTCCTCAATTGAACTTTTTTTTTTAACCTTTGTAAAAAAATCAGTTGAATAAATTTGTGTGGATCTATTTTTGGATTGCATATTCTGTTCCATTCATCTATGTGACTGCCTCCACCAATACCACACAGTCCTCATTAGTATAGCCACATATTAGGCCTTAACACTGGGTAGAGGGAGTTCTACCTCTTTGTTCTTTTTCGTAATTTTCTTTTCGTAGCTCTTCTAGGACCTCTGCCTTTATATACAAATTTTAGAATAAGCCTGTCTACAAAACAAGTTTTTTGGAAACTTAAGAGGCATTATATTAAAATTATACATCAATATGGGGAGAATGCCTTTACTATGTTGACTCTTCCAATACAATGTAACAGTATACCCATCTCTTTATTTATATCTTTGGTAACTTTCAGCATACAGATCTTGTGCATGTTTATGAAATTTATGAATAAACTGTGAGTTATCATTCTGCCTAAAATCAAGGCCTGGAAAAGACTACCTAAGTCTTATCTTCCTTGGAGTCATTGTAAATGGTATCATATTTCTAATTTTGTTTCCTACATGCTCATTCTTAGTACATACAAATGCTATTGATTTCTATAGCTTGATCTGTGTCCCGTGACCTTTCTGAACTCATTCATTAGTCCTAGGAGTTTTGTTTAATTGGTATGTAGACTTATATTGGGATTTTTCTTGCAGACACACATGCCAGCTTCTTGAAACTGCGGATTTACATATTTTGTCAAAACTTAGGAAGTTTTTAGTCATTGTTGTTTTTTTTTTTTTTTAATACTCTTTCAATCTCTATCCCTTTGTCCTCTCTGATAACAAGTATTTTGGGTTCTTTGTTATTGTCCCATGGGTCCTTGAGGTTCTGTTCATTTTCTTTTCATCAATTTCCTCTTTGTTGTTTGGATTGGGTCAGTTACATAAAGTTCATAGATTCTATCCTCTCTCATTTCCACTCTACTACTGAACCCATGTAGCATGTTTTTTGTTTGTTTTTAAATTTCTGTTACTGTATTCAGCTCTACCATTTCCATTTGGGTCCTTCGGTTTCTGTGCTGAGATTTTCTATTTTTCCATCTCCTTGAAGATAATTTGTAATTGTTTATGGAATCATTTTTATGATGATCGTTTTGACATCTTTGTGAGATCATTACAATATATGATTCATCTTGGTGTTGGTTATCAGTTAATTTTCTATCCTCATTCAAGTTGTGATTTTCCTGTAATGAGTGACTTTTAAAAAACTGTATCCTGGACATTTTGGCTTCTTTATAAGGAGGCCCTGGGTTCTTTTTAATTTTTTTGTTTTAGGAGGCAGTCCCCTATCTTTGGCCTAATTCTATGGGCCATGGTTCCAATAACCCTATTATTTTCAGAACCAATACAGTGCTATTTTGCTATCTGCTGCTTGTCTTAGTTTGTAACCTGCAGTCGTCACTGGTCCCAGCTGTAGCTGTTTCAAGAAGTTGAAGGAGCTTCCCCAGGCTGAGTGCCTCTTGCCTATAGAGAAGAGATGCTCTAGCACATGGGACAGTGAACATTTCCCAGGTTGGGTGTTTGTCTTATTATGATACCTTTTGCCAGTGTTGCCAGCTAAATGACGTTTCCGGGCTCGGGAGAAGAGTCTCATGCCCTGTGGGAGATAAGAGCACTTCATGGTCTAGACATGTGTGGTGGGATCCCCCTGGTTGATGTCCTATAACTACCTGATGTCTCTGGGAGGAAGAGCACAGTCTCAGGCCTGAGAGGGAAGAAGAGCACTTCCTCTGGCTATTTAAAGTCAGGGGCTCTTCCCAATCTGTCCCTTGTGATTCAATCAGTGTCCCCCGGCATTGCGGATGGGACTCCTGATCAGTCAGGAAGAGAAGTTTCCCTACCTGGGCCACACTCTGTTCTAGGCTGCCATCAAGAAATGCCAGAGCTGGAAATCTTCTTATATTGGGTGGGGATTGTAAGATACCGGCTGCTGTATTGTTCCCCCCCGCGCCCATGCTGGGGTCCCAAACAAGTTCCCCATTCTTTACCAACTTTCAGTTATCGTTTGCTGTCTCTTCAGTTTCCTCCAGAGTTTATAATGGTATGTAGTAGGGAAGAGCATGAGGAGACAAATCTATGCCATCCTGTACAGACCAGAAGTTACATTTAACTTTTCTAGCATCATTTCTATGACTGCATAGTACTAAATTATAAAGATATGCAATTAACACATAAAGTGAAGTCTTGATGTATCCTATCTTTGAACAGGGTTGCATTCAAAGAAAACATATTTTCAATTCCAAGAGCACTTCAAAAATAATGTGCTTTTTATCAACGAGGAGCCAGACTTTTATGAAGCATGTGTTATATTTGAGTTACACAGAAAAGTTAAAGGTCTTCTAACTTCTGTAGTCCAACATTTCATCATTTCTTTGGAAGATACTCTGAACTGAGGTTAAGGAGAAAGAAAAAGGAAAGAAGATGAGACAAGGAGGTGAAGGAGAAAAAAAAAAGTCAGAGGAAGAAGATAGGCAGGAAGTAAGTTGGAGGCCTAAAAAAATAGCAAAGAGCTCAGTGGAAAGCTTATGTGAGGAAGATCCATGAGAGGTAAGGGAAGGAAGGCAGTCAACAGGGAAATGGGAAAAACGGTAACAAAATTCACATGGTGTTCTTACAAGAAGAGGAGATTAAGACATAGAGACACCAGATTCACGCCTGCACAGATGACCATGTGAACACAGTGACAAGGTGGCGGCCATCTGTAAGCCAAGGGGAAAGGCCTCAGAAGAAACCAAACCTGCCAACAGCTTGACCTTGAACCTCTAGCTTCCAGAATTGTGACGAATTACATTTTTATTGTTAAGGCCACCCAGTCTGAGGTATTTTGTTATGGGAGCCCTAGCAAACTATAACAGTTGCATAACTCTGAAAAGATACTGAATGCCACTGAATTGTATACTTTAAATGGGTGAAACTTATTATATAGAAATAAAATCTCAATAAAGCTGTTTCTAGAAAAGTACCATAGGCGATTCCCTCTCGCAGAAATGGTTACAAACTATGGGCTAGACCATGTTAACAAACAGTCCTGACATTTCTGTGCATGGCCCTGAACTCAATGCTGCTAGGTTTTGGGTTTGATCAGATGCTCAAGGACCTCACAGTCCACTGTATAAAACTGTTCAAGAACCAGAAAGTGTGACTACTGTTTGGAGTGAATCTAAAATTTGAAGGGCCAAAGCAGATAAAATTTTGCAAGCCCTCGTTAAGAAACATACTACAGAATTATGTGTGAAAGTGAGTATTGCTTTAGATTTATAAAAGAAATCACAAATTTTACAAATTGAAAATTAAAAAAAAAAACCTGACGAATGCCACAATCATCCTCCAATCCAGAAATATTTTTATTCACTACAAAATTCACAAATCAAATTGCAACTGTTTATGAACAAGCAACATAGAAAATGGTAAAGCAGCTCAAATGATTGCAATTTGACCTGGCTGATTTTATAACTTTTCCGTTACTATGTAATTAATTATTGCAAATTTAACAGCTTAAAACAACATACAGTTATTATCTCATAATTTCTGCGAGTCAGGAGTGAGTCAGGAGTCCGGGCACAGCCTAGCTGAGGCCCTTGCTTAGGGTCTTCCAAGGCTACAATTAAGGTGTTAGGCTGCGTTATCCTCTGGAGGCTGGACTGGGTGAATGTGTACCCAAGCCTTTTCGGTTTGTTGGCATAATTCACTTCTTGGCTGCTGTGTGACTGAGGTGTCGGATTGCTTGCTGTCAGCTGAAGACTATCTGCAGTTCTTTGCCACCTGGACCTCTCCCTAGGTTCACATACAGTGTGGTAGCTTACTTCTTCAGGTCAACAATAGAGAAAAATCTTTCTCTAAGACTTCTCAGCTAAGGTAAGAATGACATCCCATACCTTTGTTATATACTGTAACCTAATCAAGAAGGAGATACCCCATCTCATTTTAACATCCTATTGTTTTAGAGCAAGTCTTGGGCCCTGCCTACTTCCAAGCTGTGAAAAGTGGTGTCATAAACTGATGTAATTGCAATGTGCTGGAAATTACTCAGTAAAATTATGCAATTACCTAGGTTAATGGCAAGATTATGTATTAGATATCACATCATGGCCCATAAGAACCTTGTATGCTCTTGTCTGCGGTACTTGTTTGTTCTTTGTGTGAGGGCAAGGTATTGAGAGGTATCAGCCTGAAGCATATATATGAGAGAGAGAGACTCAAACTACCTGGAACGTGAACCAGAGCATCCTATTTTGTGCCAGGCTTGAAGACTGTAGTGATTCAAAACAGGAGTAAAAATGATATGAAAATATGAAAGAGACAGAGAAACCATGAATACACAAGAGGTAAGGATTCCATGGATGAGCTGCCCTCATGCGGAAGCCCTCTGCCAACTTCACGCATGGGCCTATGAATAACACAACATTCCTGAACATTTTTAAGTCCCCCTGAACAAAGGGAAATGACCAGGGAATCCTGTGAAGACTGTGGGTATAAAAAAGAGAATGTCATACCTGTCCATCATGTTAATAAACATTACCTAATATTGGAACTTCAGTTTTCTTATGTACAAAAATAAAATATTATTATCTGTGAACAATATTTTATCTATGAACTAATACAAAAGTTTCTCCTAAAGGTCAAATTCTATGATTGTGTAAATGCTCTCAAATATTCCTTATTGTACTCTGAAGAAAGTTTGTCACATATTTGAGATGTAGAAAAAGCTGAATTATGGACTTTGAACTTAGAACAAGTCCTCAAGAAAACTAATATTGGGGAAAATAATGCTGGAAAATTAACCTGAAGAATATGCAGTTTGTTTACATAAGTACCCACAGAAAGAATTATAGTTATTATCTGAATTAAATATTGACAACTAGAAATACATCACAAATATTCACCAGTAGGGTAGGACAGCATCTATTTGCTCAGTATGGAAAATGCTAGATTAGATATATACCCAATATCCAGAAGTAATAAAACTTTACTTTCTCATTATTTTTCTAAGACATTTATTTCCCACTTAGAGCACTTATGCATTATCTGAAAGCTGTAAACAATGTTTATGGTGTAGTGTCATTTATCTAAATAGAGTTGAGAATCACGGATACATTAATAATATAAATAACAGTAATAATAGTAAAACACATTTATTTAATCATTATGAAAACCCTAAAGAGAGGGAATTATTACCCTTACTCACCAATGCTTAGGGAGGCTTCATTAAGGGTTTTGTACCAAAAGGACAGTGCCAGATTATCAAACCCAGGTCATATTTGGATTTCTGAAGCAAAAATAGTATCATTTTACATATTTCTTACATATAATAATATGATTGAATTCAACTATTTATATTTATTCCTAATTCCCAAAGAATGGATGAAATCAAACCACTACTAGAAGAGAGATTTTGCTGTTAATTCTCAAAATGCTGATTCCCATAATGCATTGGGGCATGAACATAAACTTTGCACTTCTTTCTTCAGTTGAAAAAGACACATCAGTTCCATACTTCACATGTGGCAGTATGTGAACTGTACAATAAAACAGGACAATGCTGGAAACCAAGAAACAAAAATGCACCTACCCGTTGATAAATTGGTTTCATGGATCTATGTTCCTTGAAGCCAGAGACCCTGTGGTCTCACATGTTATCAACATTCAGGTGTCTCACTCACCTGTACTGGAACACTATCTGCCTGATCACTTGGCAGAATTCTAGAAGATTTTTTCCACAATTTGACCAAGTGAGAAGTTCTGGGATACTATACACATTAATGAGGAGTATGAAAAGTCAATTCTTTCTCTTAAGGAAAGGCTTGCTTAACTAGTACTCAACCACATTTTCAGTAAGAAAATGTAATAAATTATTATTAGTTCAAATCTGTGTTTCCATTGCATGAAGCTCACATTTTTTCATTCTGCCAATCCTAGTTCCTTCCTACATTCTTAAACATGTGTTAAACATTGCTCATAAAAATGCCACGTATGGTAAAACTAGAGAGTCAGTCCCTGGATATGAGTAGCAATTTTATAACACAGCGAAGAACAAAGGAATCTGGTGTATATTGTCCTGCAATTTCATGTATGCACAATTTAGAAAAACTCAAAATACAAAATATAAGCTCACTACTGTTTGGACTGGCCTTCCTCGTCTTTAAATTATTTCCCAGTACTGGGCAACTAATACTTACTACAAATTCAATACTACATAGCTTTTAAATAACTTCATAATAATACTTTTGCAAAATGATTACATCTCATCAAAGTAATCCCATACATACATACACACACACATACACAAATCAGATGCAAGAAAAGATCTGTTTGCTTCTTTTTTAGCAGAGCTTTACCTTGAGGTTGGTGGCATAAAGAACATCGAAGAAGTCTTTTTGCCTTAAATAAGCAGTAATCCTACAGAAATTTCTTAGACAATAAAAGGATTAGTTAACTAGTTATTTTGAAAAACATGAATTCTTATCAAGAAAAATGCTGTTGTTATGAAATGCAAGAAAATATTCCAAATAATGTCAACTTAATTATCAATGTTACATAAACTTAAAACAAAAAACAAAACAAATGTTACATAAACTTCCTAAGTACTTGTACTTACATGATTTTTGTTTGGTAAGACCTACCTTTTTAATTATATAGAAAATGGCACATTAACAATTTCATCCATCTTTTACATAATTACTATATTTATATTCACATATGCATATATACACACACAGAAAGAAAATAAATTTACTACTTAAATTTTCAAAATTCTTTTTCCAACAATCATTAGATTTTGTTCACTAAGACAACAGTTCTCAAGTGTGGTCCCCAGATCAGCATTACATTGAAAATATTTAGATGTGCACAACCTCAGACTCTCCTCTAAACCTACTGAATGAGAAACTGTGGAGATGGGCCCAGCACTCTGTAATTTATCAAGGCCTCCAGGTGATTCTGAGGTGCTGTTGAGGTGGAGAACCACTGCTCTAAGAGATCTTTGGCTTAAGGGTTAGTTGTAATGAAAGTATTTCTTCTGTTGATCCAAAATTGAATAGAAAAAAAATTTTTAAGTATTTTTTAGAATGGGATAGCAATTAAATAAGCTAAAAAACTGAACTATGCAGGTGTGATAGAAATCTCAGATATCAGGCTAATAATATAGAGTATCCTTTCAAAAGTAAAAGAAACATAATAAGAGCTAATGCCTTCGCATTGTTTGCTGTCTGGGTGCCAGACATGGTCCTAAGCACTTTATTTATAAGATATTTAATCCTCAAAACAACTCGTACTGTTATCCTGCTCATTTTACAGATGGGGAAACTAAGGCATGGAGAGGTTCGCTGTGACTGTCCAAAGCATGCACTTGGTAAGAGGAAAAGTGAGGCACAGAGTAACAAGTGGCAGAGCTGGGATGCTAATTCTATTTTTTTAATGTTTATTTATTTTTGAGAGAGAGAGAGTGCAGGCACAGGGAAGGGGCAGAGAGAGAAGGGGACAGAGGATCTGAAGCAGGCTCTGTGCTGACAGGAGACAGTCCAATATGGGGCTCAAACTCACGAACCGTGAGATCACGACCTGAGTCGAAGGCGGACCCTTAACCGACTGGACCACCCAGGCACCTCTGGGATGCTAATTCTAATTGGATATTTCCGTAGTCCCTAATCTTAATTATGAGGAAATTTATTATAAGCTTATAAAAAATTATTTTAAGTACTTAATTTTTATTAATAGACCATTTGTTTCTTTGTTTCTGAAGAGTAGTGCATAGGTATAAAAATACTATTTGTAGATGAGTGAAAATGGAGAACTTTGGGCCTAATCAGAACAATCCAACTGTTAGGATTTGGCCAGCAAAGTAGTTTGCTTATTTATTTGTATTTGAGGCATTAGATTGGGCTGCACTCCCTCCCTCCGTCTCTGATGTCCTATATTTGCAGCACAAAAAATTCTGGTTCAAGTAAACAAAAGCCAAATCTGAATCATAAGGATGGTCACAGCCCCTCAATCAACTGCCAGACTTAAGCCAGTTTATATACCCAAAACCCCATGAGTGAAGGGGGGGACCAGGTCCTGTTGAGGAAGGACCCTGAGATATTACTAAAAATATTTACTATTAGGGGTGCTGGGTGCCTCGGTTCGTTAAGTGGCTGACTCTTGGTATCAGCTCAGGTCATGATGTCAAGGTCATAAGATCAGGCCTCTGCACTGGGCTCCACACTGAGCTTGGAGCCTGCCTCAGATTCTCTCTCTCCCTCTCTCTCTGCCCCTCTCCTGCTCATATGTGCACTCTCTCTCTCTCTCTCTCTCAAAAAAAGAAAGAGGTTTTTTTTGTCTTACTGTTAATATTTCTTTCAGACTTCCCCAAAGGGACCTATGGCCTTTTACCAGCATAACTAACTGTGTGCATTGAGGAAAAGGAAATAATCTGACCATTTGGGGACTACTTGTCACTGCCTCTGAACTAATTCCACAAGACCCAAAACGTCACTGTGGCCATCAGTCAGAGCAGAGGCTTAAAAGGTCAGGTGGCTGATGGAGTTTTTAACTCTGTCTCTCAATGGGAGCCCATCCTGTGGTTATTCCCCAGCTCCAGAACGCACAGTTGGAAGATATATTCAGCAGCTGGCACAATTTCCAAATTGGTTCCTTGACATGTGGAACGAAGGCTACTATGGTGGAAAAAGCCAAGTTGAAGCTACTATGGCCTCCTCTACTCAGCAACACAGTAAGCCAAAAGCATTATTCCATTCCTGGAGGTATCACAGAGATTAGTGCCACCATCAAAGACTTGAAAAAGAGTAAGAGTGGTGATTCCCACCACATCTCCATTCGACTCACCTATGTGGCCTGTGTAGAAGACAGATGGATCTTGGAGAAGGTCAGCGGATTATCATAACTTTAGCCAGATGCTGACTCCAATTGCAGCTGCTGTACCAGATATGGTTTCATTGCTTGAGCAAATCAACCCATCTTTGGGTACCTGGGATGCAGCTACTGATATGGCAAATGTCTTTTTCTCTATCCCTGTCCATAAGGTCCACCAGAAAAGCAGTTTGCTTTCAGTTGGCAAGGCCAGCAATACACCTTCACTGTACTACCTCAGGGGTATATCAACTTTCTAGCCCTGTGTCATAATTGAATTTATAGGGATCTTTATCACTCTTTCCTTCCATAAGACATCACACCAGTCCATTACATTGAGGACATCATGCTGACTGGACCTAGTAAGCAAGAAGTAGCAACTATTCTAGACTTACTAGTAAGACATTTGCTATCAGAGGATAGGAAATAAATCCAACAAAAATTGGGTCTTTTACCTCAGTGAAATTTCTAGTGGGTCAGTGCTATAGGGCATATTGAGATATCCTTTCAAAGGTGAAGGATAACCTGTCGCCTCTGGCCCCTCCTACAACAACAAAATATGTGCACAATGCCTAATGGGACTCGGGATTTTAGAGGCAACATATTCCTTATTTGGAAGTGTTACTCCAGTCCATTTACTGAGTGACCTGAAAGGCTGCTAGTTTTGAGGAGGACCCGGAACAAGAGAAGGCTCTGCAACAGGTCCAGGCTGCTATAAAAGTTACTCTGCCACTTGGGTCATATGATCCAGCACATCCAATGGAACTTGAACTGTCAGTGGTAGATAGGAATGCTGTTTGGAATCGCTGGCAGAATTCACCTATAAGTGAATTTCTCTGCAGGCCCTTAGAATCCTGCCATCCCTTGCAGAGAAATACTCTCCTTTTGAAAAATAGCTCTTGGCTTGCTATGAGATTTATTAGAGGCACCCAGTCACCATGAGACATAAACTACCCATCATGAATTGGACGTCACCTGACTTATCAAGCCATAAAGTTGGATGTGCCCTGCAGCACACTATCATCAAATGGAAGTAGTACATGCAGTGGGCCCATGCTCATGGAATTCACCACCATTGCCATGTTCCTCACCATCCTGAAGCAGCTGGCTTGATCAAAATGGAGTGGCCTTTTGAATACTTGGTTATAGCACTAACTAAGTGGCAATGCCCTGCAACTCTAGGGTAAGCTTCTCCAGGAGGCTGTATATACTTAGAATCAGCATCTAATATATGGTTCTGTTTTCCCTATCATCAGGATTCTTGAGTCCAGCAATCAAGGGGTGGAAATGGGAATGGCACCACTCACTATTACCCGCAGTGACCCATTAGCAAAATTTCTACTTTGGTTTTGCAACCTTATGCTCTGCTGGCCTAGAAGCCTTAGTACCAGAATGAGGAATGGTTATACCAGGAAACAAAGTAATGATTCAATTGAACTAAAAGTTAAGACTGCCACTCTGGCATTTGGACTCTTTATGCCTTTAAATCAAGACAAAGAAAGGAATTAGTGTGTCAGTTGAAGTGAATAATCCTGGCTACCTAGGGGAAATTGGACTGATATTCAACAATGGAGGGAAGGAAGAGTATCTCTGTAATACAGAAGATACATTAGGGCATCTCTTCGTATTACTGTGGCTGTATATTAAAGTCAATGGAAAACTAAAATGACCCAATCCAGACATGACTACTAACGTCCCACATCTTTTAGGAATGAATGTTTGTGTAATTCCACTAGGTAAAGAACCACGACCAACTGAGGTGCTTGCCGAAGGCAAAAGTAATACAGAATAGGTAGTAGAAGAAGGTAATTACAGATGTCAGCTATGACCACAGAAGAGACAAGAACTGTAATTATTATGAGAGTTCCCTCTTACTTTGTTATATGTTATGTGTATGTGAATAGGAAATATATTTGTTCCCTTATACCGTAACAGGCATTGACTTATTACCATGATATTTAAATATTATTAATTTTATATCATGGTATTTAAGTTACAGGATATCAGGGCAAAAGTAAACATCACTTAAGGACTTTACCTTTTCTTTTGGAATGGGTTAGTGCATTTTCTTTTTTTTTAATTTTTTTTTTTAAGTTTATTTATTTTTGAGACAGAGAGAGAGCATGAACGGGGGAGGGTCAGAGAGAGAGGGAGACACAGAATCGGAAGCAGGCTCCAGGCTCTGAGCCATCAGGCCAGAGCCCGACGCGGGGCTTGAACTCACGGAGCGCGAGATCGTGACCTGAGCCGAAGTCGGACGCTTAACCGACTAAGCCACCCAGGCGCCCCGGGTTAGTGCATTTTCAATGGTAGGTAGTATAGTTGTATCATGTTAGGTGACATGACCTTGTTATTGTCTATATTTGGAAATTAAGTATGGTTTAAGGAGATGTGTATGGGTGTTAAGTTGACAAGGAGTGGACTTGTGATGGCTAATTTTATGTGTCAACTTGACAGGGCCACGGGATGCCCAGATATTTGGATACACATTCTGGGTGTGTCTGTGAGGGTGTTTCTGGATGAGATTAATATTCGAATTGATAGACTGAGTAAAGCAGAGTATTGCCCTTCTCAATGTGGTTGGTCTTCATCCAATCTGCGGGATGTCTGAATAGAAAAAAAAAAAAAAAGGGAGATTAGGGGGAAATTTTCTCTGTCCGCTTCTCTGAGCTGGGACAACAGTCCTCTGCTGCAGTCAGACTTGGACCTGAACTGGACTGTACCATCAGCTCCTCTGGGTCTCTAGTTTGCCAACTGCAGATTGTGGGACTTCTCTGTCTTCATAAGCATGTGAGCCAATTCCATGTATTTATTTTGTCTCTCTGGAGAACCCTAATAAAGATAATTTCTGAGATTTATCCATCATCCAGGTTGTACTGTATATCAGTACTTTCTCCTTTTTGTCACTGCATGGCATTTCATTCTGGGAATACACTTTTTTAAAAAATCTATTCTCCTAGGGGCGCCTGGGTGGCTCAGTCAGTTAGGCGTCTGACTTCGGCTCAGGTCATGATCTCATAGCTTGTGAGTTCGAGCTCCAAGTCGGGCTCTGTGCTGACAGCTCGGAGCCTGGAGCCTGCTTCGGATTCTGTGTCTCCCTCTCTCTCTGCCCCACCCCTGCTTGCTGTCTCTCAAAACTGAATAAACATTAAAAAAAATGTTTTTTAAAATCTATTCTCCTATTGATGCACATTTTGGGATCTCTGCATTTGGGGCTATGAATATAGTTGCTAGAAACACTGAATATAACCTTTGGTAAACATTTGTACTTATTTTTCGTAAGCATCTATCTAAAAGTTAAGTAGCTGAATCACAGAGAACTTATATGTCTGATTTTATTAGATACTTACAAATGACTTTCCAAAGTGGTTGAAACAATTTGTGAGAGTTCCAGTTGCTCCACACTTTCACTAACACTTGGTTTTTTCAGTCTTTTTAATTTTAACCATTCAGGGCGGGCAAATTGTGAAGTAAGTAAAAAGATATTTTTGATACCCCTGCCTATGTTCAACTAAGCAACTCCACTGTAGGTCTTCCATTTCCCTTATCCCTAGGGCCTTCCACTGCCTTTATGAAGCTGGTAGATTTACCCTAATTTCTACTCAAGATGTTAGTTGATAAAAATGACAAATTAGAAGCCAGCAAGCATCATTAATGTAAAGATGCTGTTTCTTTTTTTAATTTTTTAATGTTTATTTATTTTTGAGAGAGAGAGAGACAGAGTCTGAGCACGGAATGGCAGAGAGAGAGGGAGACACAGAATCTGAAGCAGGCTCCAGGCTCCGAGCTGTAAACACAGAGCCTGACATGGAGCTCGAACTCACCAACTGTGAGATCATGACCTGAGCCGAGGTCAGTTTCTCAACTGACCAAGCCGCCCAGGCGCCCCTGAAGATGCTGTCTTAAAAATGCAACTAGTTGCCCACATTAATATATCAATTTCACATAACATTCTGTATTGCAGGTTGTTTTGAAGAAAAATAAAACAAAAATTAAAAACCAGGACATTTGCCAAGTCGTCATTAGTGCTATTTACAAACTTTTTTTTCCTTCCAAAAATATTCTAAGATCGCACCTTTCTGCTCATTTGAAGTTGGTTGTTTCTACATGGCTTGCACTGACCAATGAACTGTGACTCCAAGTGAGATGTTCCACTTTCGGGCAGAAAACTTAAGAACCAGTGTGCAAGTTGCCATGTGCACTCCCCCATGTCTTCTTAGCACTTCCATAAGATTAGGTCAAGATAGAGTCTGTACTAGCACGAGTCCTTGAGAGACTGTGATGAGCAGAGGTGTTCTGATAACTTGCACCTGGACATACAGGGTAAGAAAGGAACAAATAGGGACGCCTGGGTGGCTCAGTCAGTTAAGTGCTGACTTTGGCTCAGGTCATGATCTCCCGGTCCGTGAGTTCAAGCCCCACGTCGGGCTCTGTGCTGACAGCTCAGAGCCCGGAGCCTGTTTCGGATTCTGTGTCTCCCTCTCTCTCTGCCCCTCCCCCACTCACGCGCACATGCGTTCTCTCTCTTTCTCTCTCTCTCTAAAGTAAATATTGAAACAAAAAGTTTAAAAAAAGAAAGGAACTTTTTTTTTCTTATACGTCACTAAGACTTCGGTGTTGTTTGTCATCACAGCATAACCTAGCCTCCCCAGAAAGGCAGTCTGTCCATGTAAACCTCACTCTGGATGAGTCAATTTGCTTATGCTAAATATCTGGGTCCCTCTTTAAATACCATCTGTAGTCTCCAGTTTGCAGCAGTTCCTGATAATTCTTCCTCGCTCATTTATATCCCTTATGAGGCCTCTAGGAATTTTGTTTTTAGTAGACTATTTTTCAGAGCAGTTTAGGGTCACAGTAACATTCATGAGAATAGATATATATCAAAATGAGTATATTTTAATAAAAGTATTTTTTAATAAAGAAGCTATAAGCTAGTTCTGTCCCTTTTAAGGCTTGTTTTAGTTTTATGGTGAGGAGGGCAAAAGGCAGCTAGCAGCAATAAATTTATAAAACTATGTAAGTATTTTGTCGTTTTAATTATTCTCTATGGCATCCCTCATCTCCCTATCCTTGCACAAATAAGAGTCTCTAACATTGTTTATTTTCTAAATCTGTTTTATTTTTAACAAAACAGAAACAGCATTCAATGAGTGTTAGCTACGACAACCTAGCAAACACACTCTTGAAACTTTGAGGAAAAACATGGTTTCAGCATTTTTTCCAAGATAAATTTTTCTGTGCCTCGGATTGTAAAACAGTTACCATAACATTAATTGAATGAGGTTTTACCTAATCAAACATTAACAGAAACAAACATCTCCAGAGGATCGGAATTCCATACGAATTCCACAGGGCAGAAACATCACATATGTCATCTCAAATAGAAAACGAGGAAGTGTCTTTTTAGCTATTGCCAGCCATTAATAATTCACATGAAGAAAATTATTTTAACTGTTACACTGGTGTTTGAACATTCTGTCTTATGTTCTTGACACTAAAATCTGTGCACCTTTTTAACAATTTTATCACTTCCAGTTCTGGCAAGGTTGCAAAGTAGATAATGTGCAAACCTAAAAGTGCTAATGAAAATATAATTAAAACCTACTGACATGCAAAGTCAAGCTCCTAGAAAAGTTCCAGTAATCTGTGGAGCTAAAGGGAAAAATCTGAAAATCCTGCGTATTACACACAGGCTGACACGTCTTTGGCTTCTGAGAGGTGCCAATCCTCCTTTAGCCAGGGGATTTGATTTCTCCAATCATGGCAGGGCAGTGGTGGGGCCTTGGGCCTGAGCAGTGGGTGTTGTGTACTCTATCATTGATCTCCAATAAGGTGGGAACCCTCAAAGGGAGACAACCCGGTATAAAGGGTAGACTAGACAACAAGGATTAAAAGAAAGCTCGACTGTTTTGGCCTGCAGGGCCAAATCTAAGAACCGCAGGAAATTTAATGGTCAACCATTACCCTGTCTAAATACAGAACACGTGTTTAGAACTTGCTATTTATTTTTTATTTCTTTTTCAAGCTTACATAGAGATTTCAATACGTAAGAGATTTTGGCAGGGAAAATTTGATCACTGAGAACTCATACATCAAGATGTGCACTCATCATTTAGGGGTTTATATTCAAAACACACACATGACTTGGGAATCTCCAAATTGGAAGAATAATATAACACATGGTCTTCCATTGGTTACATCATGGGACACCAGCAGAAGCAAGAGCAAGCCTGTCAGAGAGAGCTGTCCTCGGAGCCTCATGGGCTCAGCCTCAGGGTTCTAAACTTGAGAGTGCGTGAAGTAACCTGCCACCATTTTACTCCATTTCTGATCTCCTGTGTTTACACAGAAAGAAACTAAATATCCCACAGATGAAAGATGACACAAGGCATAGTGGTTTAAGGTGTAGCCTCTGGAGACACTTTCACATTAATGGTTTTGTGAGTGACTTTGCACAAGATATCTAACCTCAGTTTTCTCATCTCTAAAAGGGGAATTATATTTTTTAAATATTCATTTATTTATTTTGAGAAAAAGAGAAAGAGAGAGAGAGAGAGAGAGAGAATACACCAAGCACTGTGAGCACAGAGCCAAAATTAAGAGTCGGACACTTAACCAAATGAGCCACCCAGCCACCCCTAAAAGGGGTATTATCATAGTATCTATCTAATGGGTTTGTTATACAAATTAAATGAGTTAACATGTGGAAAGTAGTTAGGACCAGAACCGTGCCTAGAAGGTAGGGATCACTGGAAAGGACAGCTGCTCTTATCATCGTCAGCATCACCTCAGTCATCACTGCTGCTATAGGTCACTGGTTACATTATTCCAACTATTCCATGATTAGGATGCTTCTTCTCTAAATTTGCCCAGATGCATATCCTTCTGGCCTGGAATTAAATCTTGAGGTAAACCTAGCAACTATACATATCAAAATTATATGCCTTTGCGCGACTGGCTCCTTTGTTGAGAAGCAACAGAACTAAGAACTGCAAGAAAATGTAAGGGACTACCATGAAGCTAGCTAATTACAGAACATGTGTTTAGAACCTGCTATTTATCTGTTGTTTCTTTTTTAAGCTATACTTTTATATAGATTTCCAGTGCAAATCATTTGCGTTGTAAGTGTATTCTATTAAGGTACATGCATCTTGGTTCCTTAGAATCACGTTACGCAGAAAAATCCTCTAAGATACACACATGGTTGAGTACATTGGAGGTAGTGTTTACCTCAAGAGTGGATGCATCGAGGTCATCCCAGACCCAGCAACATCTCCTGCCCCCACCACACACACCAGTGGCCACTGACCACCAGACTACTGAGGAAAGTGGGAGAACATGGATAGGACAGCAGGCTGCCTCACCAGGCTTCTGTTGGGGACTTTGAGACTCATTAGCTCGACAGCTCTTGTGTCAGCTAATTCCACCTGCTCTGCTTCCCTCTTCCAGGAGCTCTCATGTCTCTTTCTTTCTGACTCCCTGCATTGCAATTACATCAGAGGGAAGAAATTCCTCAGCACCCAATCCCCTTCCTATTAACTCTTAATAAATTTCAGCTTTGTCTCTGAAAAATGAGATTAGTAGATACCTGTCTCATGATGTGGTACATATGTGCAACATGATGAATTTGCAATTATTTTGTATCAATGGTTTTTGAGTTTCACACTCTAATTCTGTATTTGCTTATTTTACATTTGGGACAGAGTACTATGCTGTATACCTTCGAGTCTCCTTAAATACCTAGCATAGTATTTTAAATCTTTCATACTGCTGTATTTCTATGTGATTTTGTAAACCTCATTTCACTTACATGGAAAAGTGTACTGAAACAAATCATTCTGAGGTTGGTTAGTCCATGTAGAAAACACTCTGAAAACATTTTAATATTAGGTTACCTCAAAAGCAGAATCTGAACCCAGCCATGGGTTGAAGGCGGCCCACGCACTCCCATCACTTTTTCTTTCTTCTTGCTTTGGATGCTATAAAGCGTCCTGCACGGGTTCCAGTGCTCCAGAGCAAAGCCAGCAGTGACACCAGGAGGCCACTGCATTTCCAGCTGCAAATGGGCAGAGGGGAGGAAACGACACAGACATGTACACATGTACACAGCACCCAGATGTGCTCTAAGCCCTTCAAGGACTAGGGAAATTACTGCTGGGCAAGATAGTCCTCCGTGGGCCTCTCGTACTCCTCCCCTTCTCACTGTGCGTGCCAACAACGCAAGGCCTTGACCACTCTTTCCCTTGGCCATTTGTCAGGGTTGACTTTGCAGGGAGCAACCTTAAGGGATGAGGTCACACCTTCCTTCAGGACACAGAGGAGGACTAAAGTTCCTTCTCTAATTCTATGGCGGGTGTGGTTATGAAGAGGATTTTTGTGGTGAAGGAACTGTCAGGTATCTGTATCTTGGTGGTAGAAAAAGGAATCTACACAGGTGATCAAACCTCCCAGGACTAAAAACACGCGCACGCACACACACACACACACACACACACACACACACACACACACACGAATACAAGTACAACTGGAGAAATGAGAAAAAACAAATCTATCATTGGATAAATGTTCCATAAATTGATTATTTTCTAATTTTGATGAGCTTTGCCACATCATGGCTTACTGTAATCTTGGAAGGCTGCATTATAGGATTTGAGGAAAAAAGTCATAAATATGAAGAATTCCTTGTATCTTCAAAAGGATTGAGGATTAAAGGTGAAGATTCATCTCAAATTTAAGGCTGTTATTACAGGGCGCCTGGGTGGCTCAGTCGGTTAAGTGGCCGACTTCGGCTCAGGTCATGATCTCGCAGTCCGTGAGTTCAAGCCCTGCGTCGGGCTCTGTGCTGACAGCTCAGAGCCTGGAGCCTGTTTCAGATTCTGTGTCTCCCTCTCTCTGACCCTCCCCTGTTCATACTCTGTCTCTCTCTCTCTCAAAAATAAATAAACGTTAAAAAAAAAAAATTAAGGCTGTTATTACAAACACAGTAGAGAGAGAAGATACCTGGGAACAACAACTAACATTCTCTGAGTGCTGTACTACCTGCCAGGTACTGTAACGACAGTTAACATTCATTTACTATTTAATCCTCAAAGAAATCCTACGTGATGGTACCATTATTATCTCCATGTTATAGGACATCAAAACACAGAAAGGCTTGTAAATAAACTAACATTCAGGAAGTGCTGGTACTGAACATAATCTGTCTTTATATATCCCAGTAATCCCATGGGATATTATGCATAGTTATGTATGGAAGCACTGAGGCCCAAAGAAGTTAAATACTTTATACCAACGTAAATAGAAGGCATATCTAGAATTCAAAATTCTGGTTGACCTCTGTCTAAAGCTGCTTCTTTTCCCTGCAGCAAACAACCTTCCTAGAGCCTCACAGGTTGTAGAAGAGGAACCCAGCTGTAACTCAGAACATCTGCTTTCCAGTTCCAGTACTTGGTGGAGTGTAACACGCTCATCAGGTGCTTAACTTTCTGAGCCACCCTTTCTTTATCTGTGGCAAGGTGTGGATTGGGATCGACAGTGTACAGTTATCTAAAGTGTCTTCCAATTCTAGGGGCGACTGGGTGGTTCAGTCGGTTAAGCATCAGTCTTCAGCTCAGGTCATGTTCTCGTGGTTCGTGAGTTTGAGCCTCTCATCGGGCTCTGTGCTGACAGCTCAGAGCCTGGAGCCTGCTTTGGATTCTGTGTCTCCCTTTCTCTCAGCCCACCCCTGCTCACACTCAGTCTCTCTCTCTCTCAAAAATAAACCTTAAAAAAAAAAAGTTTTTAAGTCTCTTCCAATTCTGAAAGTATACAATTATGTCTAGGGACACCTTATCTGGGGTTATGTTGGTACACTTAGACAAATGTGTGTGACTTCTGTTCTGGGTAACAGACACATTTCTAATTCAGTAGACACAACCAACAGAATTGGTCACCAAGTAAACAACCCTTATCTGAGTCTGACCCTCCAACTAGCACCAGAAGACAAAAGCCACAAGAAAAAACCCTCTGTGATTTTCTTCAGGTGACACAATTTGGCATCTCCCCCCCACCCCTTCCTGCTCTCTTCTTTCATTCTGACCAGCAGAGCCAGTGAAAAAACCCTCGTGTGTCATTCTGGAAGGAGCAAAACGATGCTGTGAAGAGTTAGATCAGAAAGAAACAAGGAATTAGACTTGTGTTCTCTGACCTCTTGCCTAGTGAAGGGACAACAGAAATAACAGCAGGTACATCGGAAAGGCCTCTGCATGGTCATGATTTCTTGCCCCATATAGTCAATGACCTGCAGGATAAAGGGCCTTAGTGTCTGATACACAGTTTTGGTAAAGTCTTCTGTGTTTTCAGTTATGGTGTGAATAATCTGGCCCAGATTGTTTTTAATATTGTATCTATTATTAGTTTTAAAAGATGTCATCACTAAAAAATAAAATGAGAAAGCAGCTTTATTTTTAAAAATTTTTTTAATGTTTATTCGTTTTTTGAGAGAAAGAAAGTGTGTGTGTATGTTATGTATGTGTGAGTGGGGGGGGGGGGGGAAGGGCAGATAGAGAGGGAGACACAGAATCTGAAGCAGGCTCCAAACTCTGGGCTGTCAGCATAGAACCCAAAGAGAGACTCAAACTTGCAAACTGCGAGATCAGGACCTGTGCCAAAGTCGGACGCTTAACCAACTAAGCCACCAAGGTGCCCAAGAAAGCCACTTTTAACTTAGAAGCAGTTAAAACGGTCTTCAAGTATTTGTCTAGCATTTTTTAGTGTATAAAGAAAAACAGCTTTTTCAAAATATCATTGAAGCATATGCAATTCATCAGAACATCAAAATATCTTATAACCCTTGTAAGAATTTAAATCCTTTGGGATTTAGGGGCATCTGGCTGGCTCAGTTAGAGGAGCATGTGACTCTTGATCTCAGGGTCATGAGTTCAAGTCCCACATTGGATAAAGGATTATGTAAATAAATACAAATTAAAAAATAACTCCTTTGGGATTTAAAATATTTAAGCTCAGAGCACAATCATTTTAAAATGTTTATTCACATAACAGGAAAGCCTGAAATCATTTTTTATAAGATATTCATGTTTTCTATAAT
This sequence comes from Panthera leo, assembly GCF_018350215.1. NCBI lineage: Eukaryota > Metazoa > Chordata > Mammalia > Carnivora > Felidae > Panthera > Panthera leo. The sequence continues at coordinate 117,294,086 of NC_056687.1, read as the reverse complement.
ACTTGCATTCAGAAAACTTTAGTTTTAAAAATATTTTAATGTCAGGATGAATTTAAAATGTTGTAACCAGATACAAAATAAACTAGATATAGTGACAGCATGAAATGAAGAAGCAGAGGAGGGAATAGGTGAAACAGAAGATAAAATTATGGAAAATAATGAAGCTGAAAAAAAGAGGGAAAGGAAGTTACCAAATCATGAGAGGAGACTTAGAGAACTAAGCAATTGCATGAAATGAAATAATGTCCATATCATAGGAGTACTAGAAGAGGAAGAGTGGGGAAAGGAGCAGAAGGTTTATTTGAACAAATTATAGCTGAGAACATCCCTAATCTGGGGAAGGAAACAGACATCCAAGTACAAGAGGCACAGAAAACTCCCTTAAAATCAACAAAAACAGGTCAATACCATAGTATATCATAATGAAACTCACAAAATACAAGGAAAAAGGGAGATTTCTCAAAGTATCTAGGGACAAAGGATCCTTAACTAACAAGGATAGACACATAAGGGTAGTAGCAGACCTATCCGCTGAAACTTGGCAGCCCAGAAGGGAATGGCAGGAAATATTCAATGTACTGAATAGGAAAAATATGAAGCCAAGAATCCTTTATCCAGCAAGGCTGTCATTCAGAATAGAAGGAGAGATAAAGACTTTCCCACAGAAGCAAAAACTAAAGGAGTTCACGACCACTAAACCAGTCCCACAAGAAATTTTAAGGGGGACTTTCTGAGTGGAGAAAAAAAAAAAAAAGAGACCAAAGCAGCAAAGACTAAAAAGGATCAGAGACCATCACCAGAAACATCAGATCTACAGATAACAGAATGACACTAAATTCCTATCTTTCAATAATCAATCTGAATGCAAACAGACAAAAGGCTCCAATCAAAATACACAGGGTAGCAGAATGGATTAAAAAAACAAGATCCATCCATATGCCGCATACAAGAGACTCATTTTAGACCTAAGAACACCTGCAGATTGAAAGTAGGGGGATGGAGAACCTCTATCTATCTATCTATCTATCTATCTATCTATCTATCTATCTAGATGGAGAACCATCTATCATGCTAAAGGAGGCCAAAGGAAAGCCAGACTAGCCATATTTATATCAGACAAACTAGATTTTAAAACAAAGACTGTACCAAGAGATGAGGAAGGGCATTATCATAATTAAGGGATCTATCCATCAAGAAGATCCAACAATTGTAAATATTTATGCCCCCAACTTGAAAGCACCCAAATATATAAAGCAATTAATCACAAACATAAAGAGACTCAGTGGTAATAATACCATAATAGTAGGAGATTTAATATTCCATTTACAACAACGGACAGATCATCTAAGCAGAAAATAAAAAAAGGAAACAACAGCTCTTAATGACTCACTGGACTGGATGGACTTAACAGATATATTCAGAACATTCACCTTAGAGCAGCAGAATAATATTCTTCTCAAGTGCACATGGAACATTCTCCAAAATTGATCACAAACTGGGTCACAAGTCAGCCCTCAATAGGTACAAAATGACTGAAATCATACCATGCATATTTTCAGCTCACAACGCTATGAAACTTGAATTCAGCCACATGAAAATATTTGGACATCCTAGTAAAGAATGAATGGTTAACCAGGAAATTAAAGAAGCAATAAAAAATACATGGACACAAATGAAAATGAAAATACGACAGTCCAAACCTTTTGGGATGCAGCAAAGGCAGTCCTAAGAGGAAAGTACACTGCAGTTCAGGCCTAATCTCAAGAAGCTTTTAAGAAAGGTCCCAAATATTCAACCTAACCTTACACCTAAAGGAGCTAGAAAAGGAGAAGCAAATAAAGCCCAATGCCAGAAGAAGGGAAATAATAAAGATCAGAGCAGAAATAAACAATACAGAAACAAACAAAGACACAGTAGAACAGATCAATGAAACTAAAAGCTGGTTCTTTGAAGGAATAAACAAAATTGATAACCCCTAGCCAGACTTATCAACAAGAAGACAGGACCCAAATAGATAAAATCACGAATGAAAGAGAAGAGATCACAACCAATACCACAGAAATACAAACAATTCTAAGATAATACCACGAAAAATTATATGCCAACAAACTGGGCAATCTGGAAGAAATGGACAAATTCCTAGACACTCACCTACTACCAAAACTGAACCAGGAAGAAAAGAAAAAATTGAACAGACTCATAACCAGCAAAGAAATTGAATCAGTTATCAAAAATCTTCCAACAAATAAGAGTCCTAGGCCAGACGGCTTCCCAGGGGAATTCTACCAGACATTTAAAGAAGAATTAATACCTCTTCTTCTCAAACTGTTGCAAAAAAATAGAAATGGAAGGAAAGTTTCCAAACTCATTCTATGAAGCCAGCATTACCTTGATTCCAAAGCCAGAGACTCCATTAAAAGGAGAATTACAGGTCAATATCCCTGATGAACCTGGATGCAAAAATTCTCAACAAGATACTAGCAAATTTAATACAAAAGCACATTAAAAGAATTATTCACCGTGATCAAGTGGGATTTATTCCTGGTTCAATATTTGCAAATCAATCAATGTGATACACTACATTAATAAAAGAAAGGATAAGAACCATAGGAGCCTCTCAATAGATACAGAAAAAGCATTTGACAAAATAGAGCATCCTTCCTTGATAAAAATCCTGAAGTAGGAATAGAAGAAACATGACTCAGCATCATAAAAGCCATAAATGAAAGGCCCACAGCTAATATCATCCTCAATGGGGAAAAACTGAGAGCTTCTCTGTAAGGTCAGGAATATGACAGAGATGTCCACAGTCACCACTGTTGTTCAACATAGTACTAAAAGTCCTATCCTCAGCAATCAGACAGCAAAAAGAAATAAAAGGCATACAAATTGACAAAGAAGTCAAACTTTTACTCTTTGCAGGTGACATGGTACTCTACATGGAAAACCCAAGAGACTCCACCAAAAAATTGCTATTGCTGATACCTGAATTCAGCAAAGTTATAGAATATAAAATCAATGTACAGATATCAGTTGCATTTCTATACACCAATAATGAAGCAGCAGAAAGAGAAATCAAGGAATCAATCCCATTTACAACTGCACCAAAACCCATAAGATACCCAGGAATAAACCTAACCAAAGAGGTAAAATATCTGTGTGCTGAAAACTAAGAAGACACAAAGAAATGGAAAAACATTTCATGCTCCTACATTGGAAGAACAAAATATTGTTAAAATGTCGATACTACCCAAAACAATCTATACATTCAAAGCCATCCCTATCAAAATAACACCAGCATTCTTCACAGAGCTAGAACAAACAATCCTGAAATTTGTATAGAACAAGAAAAGACCCCTAATAGTCAATGTAATGAGAAAAAGAGAGGCAAAGACAGAGGCTTCATAAATCTGGACCGTAAGCTGTATTACAAAGCTGTAATCAAGAGAGTATGATACAGGCACAAAAACAGACACACAGATCAATGGAACAGAACAGAGAACCCAGAAATGGACTCACAAATGTATAGCCAACTAATCTTCGACAAAGCAGGAAAGAGTATCCAATGGAATAAAGACAATCTCTTTAGTAAATTGTGCTGGGAAAACTGGACAGAGACATGCAGGAGAATAAAACTTTCCCATACCATTCACAAAAATAAATTCAAAATGGATACAAGACTTAAATGTAAGTCGGGAAGCCATCAAAATCCTAGAGGAGAAAACAGACAACAACCTCTTTGACCTTGGCCACAGCAACTTCTTACTTGACACATCTCTGGAGGCAAGGGAAACAAAAGCAAAAATGAACTATTAGGACCTCTTCAAGATAAACGCCTTCTGCACAGCAAAGGAAACAATCAGCAAAACTAAAAGGCAACTGAATGAATGGAAAAAGATATTTGCAAGTGACATATCTTATAATGGGTTAGTATCCAAAATCTATAAGGAACTTATCAAACTCAACACCCAAAAAATAAATAACCTAATAAAGAAATAGACAAAAGACATGATAGACACTTTCCAAAGAAGACATCTGGATGGCTAACAGACACACAAAAAGATGCTCCTTATCATTCATCATCAGGGAAATACAAATCAAAACTACAATGAGATACCACCTCACCCCTGTCAGAATGGCTAAAATTAGCACCTCAGGAAACAACAGATGTTGGCAAAGATGCAGAGAAAGGAGAACCCTTTTGCACTGTTGGTGGCAATGCAAACTCTGGAAAACAGTATGGAGGTTCCTCAAAAGTTAAAAATAGAACTATGCTATGACCCAGCAAATGTACTGCCAGGTATTTATGCAAAGGATACAGGAGTGCTGATTCGAAGGGGCACATACACCTGAATGTTTTTATAGCAGCACTATCAACGATAGCCAAAGTATGGAAAGAGCCCAAGTGTCTATCAACTGATGAGTGGATAAAGATGATATGTTACACACACACACACACACACACACACACACACACACACACACACACTGGAACATTACTTGGTGATCAAAAAGAATGAAATCTTGCCATTTGCAACCACCTGGATGGAACTAGAGTATATTATGCTAAGCGAAAGAAGTCAGGCAGAGAAAGACAAATATCAAATGATTTCGCTCATATGTGGAATTTAAGAAACAAAATAGATGAACATAGGGTAAGGGAAAACTAAGATCAAAACAGAGTGAGAGGCAGACCATAACAGCCTCTTAAATACAAAGAACATACTGGGGTTTGCTGGAGGAGAGATGGGAGGGATGGGCTAAATGGGTTGATGGGTATTAGGCACTTGTTGGGATGAGCAGTGGTTGTTATAACAGTAAGTGATGAACCACTATTACTACCCTGTATGTCAACTAACTTGAATTTAAATAAGTAAATTTTAAAAATATTTTAATAAAATTATACATTGCATCACAAATCATTCAGCACATGAAATGTGGTAAGATGATCAAGGTCATCACAAACTGCAGATAGAAAAAGGAACCAAGAAAGCCTTATGTCATAGGCAAATGAATGTGTAAAGTTGTTGCTTTAAGGGTCAGGAATACTTTACTGATGAATAGAGGACAGATTTCATGTTTATTGTGCTCATTTCTTCCCCCTTCCAGTGAATCTAGATTCACTTGTCCCTCACTAAGTTCCTTAGTTTCTCTATTCTTTTCCCCCCTTGTCTATAATATCTATGATGGGGGCAGAAAGAGGGAACAAGTGTAGTGGGGGTGACCAGATAATATGTAAGATCTTTTTCAATCTAGATCTAATAATAAATGATTTATAAATAAATAAAATTATACACAAAAATTCCCTTTTTTAGTTTCTAGGACAGTCTTTTCTCTTTGAACCACTAAGAAATGGCCAATATGAAGAACTAACTGGGTATTCAATAATGCTGATTCAAATATTGCTGATCACCACTGAAGTATACATATTTTCCAGGTGTTCAAAATGCGGAAGAATGGGTATGTTGTCAACTAATGTGATAGAAAAAAGTTAATTAGGAAAGTTAGAAACAATAGCATTAAAACAATTAGGCTTAGAGAAAAAACTGATGATATATTACAATGTAGCAATCAATTTTTAACATATCTTCAGTGTTAATTACTTACAAATATATTTTGTCAAGTGAAAGTAGCCTATTTGCACCTGACCACATATGAGGAGAGCTGTCTAGATAGGAAAGGCGCTTTCTTCCAGCTCTACTCTAGAAGACTAAAATATTTAATAATGTTTCCAATAAAATTTCAGAAAATCATCTTCCTGCTACACTAACAGCATCTAGAAAAAGCTGTGTTTACACAGATTGTATCTAGCTCAGTTCCTATTCACTGGTCTCATTAACATGTCACCTACGGATGAGTTGCTCAGAAAGTTCAGGATGGTTTAACACGGACCAGCCACATACGATGCTATTTTCTCAGTGGCTTAGGGAGAGGAATCAGCCAGGGTGAACCTCACATAGGAGTATCAAATTTTCAAGGTGCCTCTGACAGATTAACATTCTGATTTTTCTGTTCACTTGAGTTACTACACACCAAGCTCTTCCCTATGTGTTCCCTTGTAATAAGAGGAGGGTCCGGGAGGGCAAGAGGCTTATAAACAGGATGAGAGGACAGGACAAGAAACTTTCTGGAATGTGTTCTCCTGAAAAGGGAAATTCATACTATCATTAGACAGATTTCTCACCTTAGTCTTACTTAGGGATTACTCCCAAGACTCTTGAATCCTTCTAGCGGAAGAAATCTCCTTGAGGACAGACTGATCCTATCTTACACAATTTTCTGTCATTCCTAACTTCTGGGCACAGGACATGGACTAGAATGCCCTATTGCCTTAAATATTTTTTGAATGAGTTAATGAATGGTTTTTTAATATTTTTTTAACGTTTATTTATTTTTGAGACAGAGAGAGACAGAGCATGAACGGGGGAGGGTCAGAGAGAGGGAGACACAGAATCTGAAACAGGCTCCAGGCTCTGAGCTGTCAGCACAGAGCCCGACGCGGGGCTCGAACTCACGGACCGCGAGATCATGACCTGAGCCGAAGTCGGCCGCCCAACCGACTGAGCCACCCAGGCGCCCCAAAGCTGTGCAATTTTAAAAGAAGGGGAAATGGTCTAGGAGACCACAGACTTACAAGGTCAAATTCTTATATTATCGTACAAGCATAAAAAAGATTTTCTAAAATTTATTAACTATAGGCATCCAATAAGCTTCTAACATAGTTAAGGGGTTTACTCTAGCACTTTAATGACTTCATGTATATTTTATACCTATTTTATGAAGGGATAGTTTAATAAAATTCTTGGCTCCTACAAATTCCAATTTCTCAATCCAATTTTACTGCATTTCGCACATCATCTCCATAGCACTGTATCAATAGTTTTCAGTGCACAAGATTAAATATATAGAACTGCAAAGAGGAACTTGTCGACCTCAAGGAATATTTTATTGATCATGTGGGAAGACAAGCATTGAATTAGAGTTCCTTGCTTATAATGAACTTCAATACCTCCTGTTTCCAAAACAAAAAGAGCCAGGATAACAGAAGAGTTTCCAATAGTAGCTATATCTCAGTTTCACTAGATACATTTTTTGAGTTTATACTATTTGAGTTTATAACCAAATCTGCTTATCCCTTGACGTTAGGACCTGGGTTTCAGAGTGGGTTCACAATTTTTAAACAGAAAGAGTTTAGGGGATCACCACTTTACGGTAGAGGGCCTCATGGACTTGGCTTGAAGCTATGTGTGTTTGGTAGGCACCTTATGTTTACTTGGTAATAATAGATTTTTATGAGGGCTAGAGCAGGTGATGAAATTATGGGTGGTGAGGGAAAGCAAGGGGCCAAGGCACCTGATGAGTTTGTCACTAAATGTTCTATTCCTTCATGTTGCCTTTCTTGATGTTTACTCTTCCAATTAAATGACATTCCAGTTAGGATCTATGTCGACTTTTTCTATTCCTACTTTTCTAATTTCCTTCAAGAGGACATCTCAAATATCTTACCACTCAACATTAATCCTTTATGAAAACCATGCACAGTCTTCCCACGAAAAATATTCCTATACTTACACTTCCCCTTCACAAATCTGAAATCAGGACCACTGCTCCTACAGCCTCACAAACTGGGCCTCTGTCATCAATGACCCACCACCTTTGTCCACTCTATCCGGCCTTGTGTCTCTTTTCTGTTGGATCCTCAAGGTCATATTTCACAGGAAGATATTTTGGATTTGTGTGGAGTACCTGAGCTACTAAGTCTTCCAGACCAGGAGGGAAGTTTGGCACAGGAACTGGCTCTGGCACCCATGCTGTTGGAGCAGACTCATTTCACACTGGACATCTGCCAGGATGGTGCTGTATAGAATGGATACCACCAGTTGGCTGGTACAAGGGGAAGGCACTGTGCTGATGTAGACAGCAGTATCCCATTAGTAAGCCTCCTGGGTAGTATGCGAGAGGAGGGAGTGTAGGTGCTGGGGGCCCTGTATTCAAAAACAAATGAAAAAATTACATGACTGTAACTACAATATATTGGAACTTAGCATAAATTTTTACACAGATGTTACATGGGTCACATGGAGGCTTCCTAGAAAGAGTCAGAGCTTCTATTTTCTGAGGGAAAGGAATACCACATCCCAAAAACGTAGTAGGGGGATTTCCAGATTACTAACTCATTGAATCCTCTTAAGCTTTATGAGATAGTCATGTTCACTTCACAAGTGCAAAAACTAAGGTTGAAGAGAGGAGGTAATTTGATAGCCTCTCTATGCCCATCTCATAAGGCTGCTGCAGGGTTAGCACAGGACGTGGCTTAAAGTGAGCTCTGCACAAAGTTCTATTTTTATACTCTTCATACTATTGTTAAGTTTACATAGATAAAGCAAGTGGTAACACTGAGATTTGAAAGCACATCTTGACTTCAAAATGGTGATCTGAAGACTATGCTACATTGCTGCTGACCCCGTCACTTCTTTATATCCTCACCATCTGGTTCTCACACTGATTTCCTCCCAACGGGGGGTCTGTTAAATTCTAACTTGGTCAATGTAAGTAAGGTCACAGTCAAGGAAACCAGATTTCTTTAAATAGTCACAATACTTAAGAAGAGAAGCACTTGAAATCATGAATTGGTAGGAGGGTACCATCAAGGTAGGACTTTAGATTTTGCTTCTTTTATCAAATGTGCCTTAAAAGAAGCAATAATACCACACCCCTCCCTCAGCCAGGATGGATCAGTGCAGGCCTAGTAAGGAGGCTGATCTCCTGCCCAGCAGTGACAAGGATCTTATTTCTAGAATGAAATAACATCTCTGCAATCATCTCGTAGTTTTTTTTGTTTTTTGGTTTTTTTTTTCCAAACTGTGAACTTTTGCCTCTTCTTTATACTTACTGGTACGAAGCCTCATCCAGTTGGGTTTACTGTAGTAACTTCTTAACTAGTTTCCCTTTTCTTGCTTTCTCTCTGTTCCAGTGTTTCCTTCACACTGGCCCCAAGAGCTATCTTATCAAACATTCAATCACTTACTCACTGGACATTTATTGAGTGCCCTTTAGGCACCAGACCATGTGCCAGAAGCTGGGAAGAAAATGATGAAAAAACAAACTCAAGTATCTGCTTTAAAGTCTTCTTTTAAAAGTCTATTTATTTATTTTGAGAGAGAGAGTGTGTGCGCACAGAAGGGGCAGAGAGAGAGAGGGAGAGAGAGAGAGCGCGCGCCGAGAGAGAGCGCATCCCAAGTAGGCTCCGCACTGTCAGCACAGAAGCCTGATGCAGGGCTCGAACCCACAAACCGAGAGATCGTGACTGAGTAGAAGTCCAACACTTCACTGACTGAGCCACCCAGGTGCCCTAAAATCTTGATGTCCCACTTCGGTGGCTCAGTTAAGTACCTACTTCAGCTCAGGTTGTGATTTCACGGTTCCTGAGTTTGAGTCCCACATTGGGTGAGCTCGAGCCCCGTTTTGGGTGAACACAAGCCCCACTTCGGGTGAGCTCTGCTTCTCCCTCTCTCTCTGCTCCTTGTGGGATTCTCTTTCTCTCTCTGCCCCTCGCTCACTTGTGCCCTCTCCCCCCACCAAAAAAAAAAAAAAAAAAAGTCTTGATGTCCTGTTAAAAAGCATCTACAGGCTCTCAAAGGCTCCAGGATAAGATGCAAACTACTTAGTCAGCACTGGAAACCGGTCACCTCCACCTCCGCACTTCTGCCTTTTGATCCAGCCGGCCTTCCTCAAGCCCCAACCACACCACTAGGCCTTCATGACCTGGTATTTTCGGACAGGTTTTTCTTTCTCCCAAACATTCTCCCTTCCCCACCTATTTTTTGATTGAGAAACTCCCTACCATGCCAATAAAACTTGACTTGCTCAGGTAGGCCTTCCCTTTAACCCCACAGTCAGTTACTCTGTCTTCTGGGTCCCTATAACATTCTCTTCACATTTCCATAACGGCATGCAGAACACCATTAATGTTTGTACGACTTCCTACTCCAAGCGATGTAAAGGCAGGAATGTTCTACTTGACATCTAGTAAAGTATTTGGTATCCAGTAGGTACTCAGTATTTATTTATTGAAACAATAAAGTAATTAGCTAAATGAGCAACTTAACTCTTAGTGTCATTTTCTACAGGGGTGAAGAGATTCTTTCTGGAGATTTACCTTACCAGGTAGAAAATGGGAATTCTATTCTGGAGGGTCATCAGGTATTGTAACTGGTGAATTCAAACGGCATCTGTGGTTAGGACCAGCATGAGGTACTGGATCCAAGGACTTTGTTTTATTGTCAATGTCACCCGTCGGTTCATCCGTGTTTGTGAAGGACCAGCCTTGGAGGAAGAGGTCATGCCCAACTGAGAAATGGAATGATGTATTACTGAAAATACTATTTTTTTCTCATTGGTTTGCTAAAACATCAGTGTACGTGATCATTGTTAAATATACTACTCTATTTCTTACAACATACACAATACAAGCATATGATACACTAGGCATGAATTCACATATATGGTAAATTGTTAGGCTGAACACAGAGTAAAAACTATGGCTGAGTAATTATACTGTGCTTGTGATTAAAGCAATGAACTCTCAGGCTGGCAGTTCGGCTGCCCTCATACTGACTTTTATTTACATAGACGAATTCCTTCCAACATAGCAGAAATTGTTGTCCTATGATGTAGTATTGAGAGCATGCCATATGTGGAGTGAATCTGATTTTTTCCCCACATCTTCTTTGAAAAGTGGCTGTGTCAGAGTAAATCCCAAACAAAACAACACAAATACTTAATGGTTTTAAAAGCGGTTTGCCATTCATAACTCACCGAGAGGTGATTTAGATCACTTCCCCAGTGACTCCTATTTTGACTTATTCTTCCTAAAACAACCTATGTCACTGTAATTACCGAAAGGAAGGTGCTGAGGTCACGTTTCATGTTACACCCTGTCCTTTCATTGAGATTGGAGACACTGCTCCCTGACCTCAGTGTGAGGAACGGCTCAGTTTCTCTGAAAGAACTGGTTGACTTTTAACTCCTAGAAAACATAAGTCCCATAAATGTAATATTTCTCACCTTACATCATTTGCTAGAAAACTCAGGGCCCACTTTTCAGACCTCTTCCATCAAGGAAAGCTTTTTATTACTATCACCTCTTGTGTTGGACTTTTTTCCCTACCCTTAATTTTCCTACCTCATTTGTCTCAAGTATTTTAAGTATCTTTCTTTAGACGCAACCAATAAAAGTCTCCTTTAGTCCTTTCTATGCCAAATATAGGAAGATAGGAATGTTCATATTTATAAATGAATGGACATATTTACATTATCCAAATGTTAAACAATAAAAGCAATTTCCAAATGAAACAAACTGAAAGTGCTATTAAGGAAAACAGTCCTATAATTCACATTTGAAACAAGTCATAATAGGGGTGCCTGGGTGGCTCAGTTTGTCAAGTGTCTGACTACGGCTCATGATCTCGCAGTTCATGGATTTGAGCCCCGTGTTGACAGCTGTGGTGACCGCTCAGAGCCTAAAGCCTGTTTCGGATTCTGTGTCTCCCTCTCTCTCTGTCCTCCCTGGTTCCTGCTCTGTCTCTGTCTCTCAAAAATAAATAAGCATTCAAAAAACAGTTTTTAACAAGGCATAATAAAGTTCGTTCACAAAAGACATGCTGATATTTTTGAAGAATTCTAATGAATACTAAAAAAATAAAATGCTTTAATGCTCTAAGATATTTATACAAATTTATATATTATGTATATATTACTATTAATTCATGATACATGTAACAAGTTTTATGATTTTTTTTTGTCTCTAGTTACGTTTCATACATTTTTTCATTAATCCAACAAATATTTACTGGGCACCTATTGTGTAGGTACTACTATAGACGTTGAAAATACAGTAATAAACCAGAGTAACATCGTGCCGGAGATCCTAATTTAGTGCCATGAGATTAAAAACACATTAACAAATATTTCAGATTAAATTGAGGTAGTATAGTTATAAAGAAACAAAGTAAACAGTTCAGGAAAAACATGGATGGCACTCCCAGGACGTTCAGGGAAAGCCTCTCCCAGGAGGTAACTTTGAGCTATTTGAACTACAAAAGGCGGCATTACACTAAAAATGTAGGAAGAGAGTTGTAGGACAACAGGAAATATGTGCAAAGGCCCTGAGGTGGCACTGAGTTCGGAATACTCAGGGGTGACAAAGAGGTCAGGTATGACTGGGACACAAGGAATGAGGAGAACGGAGGGAAGAGATGGAGACAAGCCTGATCACACCTGAAGGCTGAGGCAAAACATTTGCGATTTGCTGTAACTGCAGCTGGGAAATCTTCAGAGGACTTTCATCAGTGGAGTGATGAGATCTGATTATACTTTATCTTGAGGGGGCAACAGTGGAAGTACGCAGTGAAGACTGGATGGCAGCAGTAATCCAGGTGAGCCCGATGCTGGCTTAGACAAGCAGGTAACACGGACAGGGTGAAATGTGGTCAGAAGCAGAACCTGCAGGAGTTTCTGATGCACTAAGAGGAGTCAAGATTGGGTGTCAGTGTTCAGGCCAGGGTACCTGAGTTGATGACAATGCCATTAACTGAACTAGAGAGGAAGATGGTAGGGAAAACGGTGGGGACTGGGGAGGGTAGGAATTAAAAGTTTAAATTAAGACATGCTTCAGAAAAGGCCAAAAGAAGATAAATAATTAACAGAAAATGTTGTGTGCGTATGTTTGCAAGTGTACTTATTTTTCTATTACGAAAGATGTTTTTACATCTTAAAAATATAAATGATCTGGCTAGGGAGAGACTAACTCTCTCAGGGCTAGCCAATTCTTAGAAATAGCAAAGGGCTCTGACAGGAACATGCCTTTGATACAAGCGAACTGCCCCAGAGCTCTACCTACTTCCTTTATCCGGCCTGTCCACCCCAGGAGATAACATTCCCTCACTTTAATCTTCCCGGGGCCAGGACCAGGTAACTAGAAGCTATTCTTTGGCTTAGAGTTTGCCAGAATTATTCAAACCAGCCATTCCTCAGTTGTTTGCCCTGCATTGCCTTGCCCTCACCCCTCCACCATGGTCCTGCCAAACCCCAATAAAGGCCATAATCTAAGGGCTGGCTCTTCTAGCTTCTTCTGCTTCTTCCTGATCACAAGTGGTGTTCCTTCTGTGGCTCTGCATTGTGTCCCATGCCTCTCATTTCTAGGGAAACTGCACCACTACTTTTCTTTCAAAAGCATTAACCTATGTTGTCAGTCATCTTTATAAATTAAGGCGAACATAATCTTTTTGCTGGTGGAGCATTTGTGTCATTGTTGATGGCTGCTGACTGATCAGGGTGGTCACTACTGAAGTTGGGGTGGCTGTGGCAATTTCTTAAGATCATGAAGTGTGACCCATCGACTGACTTTTTCTTTCACGAATGATTTCTCTGCAACATGTGATGCTGTTTGATAGCATTTACCCACAGCAGAACTTCTTTCAAAATTAGTCATTCCTCGGGGCGCCTGGGTGGCTCAGTCGGTTAAGCGTCCGGCTTTGGCTCAGGTCATGATCTTGCGGTTCGTGAGTTCAAGCCCCGCGTCGGGCTCTGTGCTGACAGCTCAGAACCTGGAGCCTGTTTCAGATTCTGTGTCTCCCTCTCTCTCTCTGACCCTCCCCCGTTCATGCTCTGTCTCTCTCTGTTTCAAAAATAAATAAACATTAATGAATAAATAAGTCATTCCCCTCAAATCCTGCCACTACTTTACCAACTAAGTTTATGTAATATATTTTTTTAAGTTCATTTATTTTTTTTAGTAATCTAAAAATCTAACAAATCCAACATGAGGTTCAAACTCACGACCCTGAAACCAAACACTGTATGGTCCACTGAGCCAGCCAGGAACCCCTACGTAATATCTTATTTTTTAAAAAAAAATTTTTGTTAACGTTTATTTATTTTTGAGACAGAGAGAGACAGAGCATGAAGGGGGGAGGGTCAGAGAGAGGGAGATACAGAATCTGAAACAGGCTCCAGGCTCTGAGCTGTCAGCACAGAGCCCAATGTGGGGCTTGAACTCACGGACTGCGAGATCATGACTTGAGCTGAAGTCGGCCGCTTAACCGACTGAGCCACCCAGGCGCCCCCAACTACGTAATATTTTAAATCCTTTGTCATTTTGGCAGTTTCATGGCATCTTCACCAGGAGTAGATTCCTTCTCAAGCAAAAAAGCAAAGAAGCTCATTCATAAGAAGTAACTCATGTGTTAAAATTTTAATTCAAATATAGTAATAATTTAAATTCAAATAATGTAATTCAAATACAATAATTTATTTGAATGTTAACTCAAATATAATAATTTATTTGAATGTAATTCAAATATAATAATAATTTAAAAAATGAAACATTATGAGAATTACCAAAATGTGACACAGAGACGTAAAATGAGCAAATACTGTTGGGAAAATGGCACAAATAAACTTGCTCAACAATACAGGGTTGCCACAAACCTTTAATTTGTCGGGGGAAAAAAAAACAGTATCTGCAAACACAATAAAATGAAGTATGCCTATATATAATCCTGTTCTCCAAAATAAAAATTAAGACCAAAGCACAAAACATTTATAAGTGAACATTATGAGAATAACTCAGGGTAGGAAACTAGAAGTTGAGATGAAATTTTTAAGAGGGGGAGCATGCAGATTTAGTTAATTCAATCAGGCAAGGAAAAAAAGTGAGGTTATCATCAAAAAAATGAATTAATAGTATTTCCAGATTTCTGAAGATGATGACAAATAACTAGAACAATACTAACCAAAGCTATAGTTTAGTGAATGCATAGCAAGGGTCAGGTAAATGGCCAAGCAATTTGCATATTATCTCTAATTATAACGTGTCTGTAAGGTACAAACTATTATCCCAGTTTTATAGATGACAAAACAGACTCAGAGCAATGAAACAAATTAACGATGTGCTTATTAAGTGATCAAGCTCACTAAAGTCAATTCCTTCTGAATCCAAAGCCTATGTTCTTTCCACTATGCCATCTTGTGGATCAGAATTTAGAATGTGGTCATTTGTGCTGTTCAAGCGAAGTGGAAAGTCACTGATGTAGAACAGGTCAAGGAACAGCATGTGAGTGATCATTATAAACACTGAGTTGACTCAAGAATGTTGTCATGAGGTAAGCTAGTATATAGATTCTCAGTCCCAATGTTGTCCCCTAAGTATGGAACAAAGAGACCCACTAGGCTTGGACCATCGCCACTCTGTCCCTTAAGCCTAAGTTACTAATACGGTGTCTCAAGAGGTATAAAAGGATTCTGCAGCACACCAGAAAGATGAAGTGTGCAACTGTTGGCCAGCCAAAGGAATTCAGGACATTGGTCCTACCTTCCAATGATAGGAATCCCTGGGATTTAGAAAAACAATCATACCCTTCTAGAACCTTCATTCCTGGACATCCCTAGGTACATACTTTCGAGCAACTCTTGTATGTGGTACACAGAGGATATATATAAGAATGTTCTTGACACCACAGTGCATATGAAGATAAACTGCAAACATTTTTATTGTCCATCAATGACAGACTAAATAAATTTTAGTCTAATCATGTAAATACTACACTGCAGTGGAAACAAATTAGAATCACACCTATCATCATGGATGAATCTCAAAAATATAACATTGAGCAAAAAAAGTAAGGCACTAAAGAGCATGTATGATTTTACTTTTATGTTTAAAGGCAGAAAACTAAATATGTTTTTCAGATATATACGTGAAGGTAAAACTTTACAAAGAAGCTAGTGACATAACACAATAACCAGTCAATGTTTACCTGTGGGGGAGTGATGAGGAAAAAGGGACTCTAGTTTCCTGCTAATGTACTAAATCTTTTTTTTTTTTTGAACACACTGGTTTTTTAAAAACTTTTTTTTCTTCCAAGATTTTATTTAAATTAAAGTTAGTTAACATATAGCATATAGTGTAGTATTGGTTTCAGGAGAATTTAATGATTCATCACTTACATATAACACCCAGTACTCATCCCAACAAGTGCCCTCCTTCATGCCCATCACCCATTTAGCACATCCCCCACCTCCCTCCCTTCCAGAAATCCTCAGTTTGTTCTCTCTAGTTAAGAGTCTCTTATGGCTTGCCTCCTTCTCTGTTTTTATCTTAGTTTATTTTTCCTTCCCTTCCCATATGTTCATCTGTTTTGTTTCTTAAATTCCACATGTGAGTGAAATCATATGGTATTTGTCTTTCACTGACTGACTTTTTTCACTTAGCATAATTCACTCTAGTTCCATCCACAGAAGGGAAATAATATAGAGCAGAAATAAATGATACAGAAACCAAAAAATACAGATCAATGAAACTAGGAGCTGTATCTTTGAGAGAAGTAACAAAATTGATAAACCCCTAGCCAGACTTACCAAAAAGAAAAGAGAAAGGACCCAAATAAATAAAATCAAGAATGCAAGAAGAGAGTTCACAACCAATACCACAGAAATACAAATCATTATAAGAGAACATTATGAGCAACGATATACCACCAAATTGGGCAATACGGAAGAAATGGATAAATTCCTAGAAACACATAAACTACAAAAACTGAACCAGGAAAAAATAGAAAATTGAATAGACCCATAATCACCCAAGAAATTGAATCAGTAATCAAAAATCTCCAAACAAGTAACAGTCCAGGGCCAGATGGCTTCCCAGGGGAATTCTACTGAACATTTATAGAAGAGTTAATACCTACTCTTCTAAAACTGTTCCAAAAAATAGAAAGGGAAGGAAAACTTACAAATCCTTCTATGAGGCCAGCATTACTTTGATTCCAAAACTAGACAAACTAGACAAAGACCCTATTAAAAAGGAGAATTACAGACCAATATCCCGGATGAATAAGAATGCAAAAATTCTTAGCAAGATATTAGCAAATCGAATCTAACAGTACATTAAAAGATTTGTTCACATTCTTAAGGACAGGGAAGATGGGTTATTATTCTGTAAAAGATACATATATGTTTAAATACATGTTTTCAGATGTATGACTTTACTTCACATTAAACAAGAACCATCTGACAGCTACATTTTGAGAGTAATGTTTTTCTAACTAAAGGTTTGTTGTTACCTTCGAGGTTAAGTTTAGGAATTTCTAACTTCTAGGGATTCATAATGAAATTTATTAGAATAGATTTTAAGGGGCCTATTTCTATCTATCCATCCATCCATTCATATATCCAGTAACTTACCATAATTTTAATGACCAATGAATCTAGATAAAAATACAGATTTGAATTTTTTTAAAAAATAAGTATTATTGAGAAAAAATGCAGAATTCTGTACTCTAAGTCTTAGGTAGAAATCTGTATTTTTATCAAGAGACAGCATGTAGTTCTTATAATCAAGCATGCCTGAAATTGATAAAGAAATTTAATAGTTCTCATAAATTAATAGCTCTCAATTAAATCAGTCAGAAATTAGAATTTAAACCTGATTCAAGTAAAAACTAAACCAATCTATAAAGATGTTCTAAAAATCAACTAGTATCAATGAATTTAAACAAAGTAAAATATACCTGCACACTGCCTCGTATGCTGCAAATGCTCATGGTTTAACCTTCCCTCTCCTTCGAGATGCCAATTTTTCCCTACCACCTAGTGTTCTCAATTCCTTCTTATACAATATTTCTTTCTTTTACAATCTCAGAATTTGCATACTATCTGTTATTATAACAACATGTCTCTATTTAGTTAGCATGTTACATGAGGCAGAATAATTTCCAGTTGATATAAGCATACATATTGCCAACATAACTGTTCCTTAACATTCAGCGGATTGTTTTCAGCCTTCTCCATCTCTCAGCAAGAGCAAAAGGTGCCATAGGTTGAAAAGGGGGGGGGGGACTAAGATGGCAGAGTAGCAGGAGGACCCTAGACTTGCCCCAGACCTCAAGCACAGCTAGATAAATATCAAATCATTCTGAATACCCAAGAAACCAATCTAAGGACTAACAGAACAAACACATCTGGGGCACATCTGGGAGAGGGGTATTGCCATTTCACTCCCTTACCCCTCAGCACAGGTGCAGAGACACCTGCTAAGGGCAGCTAGCCGGGACACTGGCTCTTTGCTGTGCTTCACTCCAAACTCCATGCCCCTGTGCTTTGGTGGGACTGCCCTTCTGGGACAAACCTGCACCAGTCCCAGAGTAATGAGACCCTCCCCCAAAGAACCAAGCAAGGGTCCCTGCCATGCCAAATCTCTAGTTTGGAATTTTAAAACTCAGTCGGCCTGCCTGGGATAGAACACAGGTGCACTGGGCTACCAGGCCGGCAGATGGCCCAGACAGACATGGTGAAGGCAGTGATCTACGAAACGCCTGGGACACAAACAGGGGAGATTATTAGCTCTTCTGGGAAGGCTTCCCAGGCAGCAGCAGGTGTGCACTCCCCTCTGTGCGGACTAGAGA
The DNA here is from genome assembly GCF_018350215.1 of Panthera leo. NCBI lineage: Eukaryota > Metazoa > Chordata > Mammalia > Carnivora > Felidae > Panthera > Panthera leo. The sequence goes on along the minus strand of NC_056687.1, from coordinate 117,275,622 downwards.
GTTGGCTGGAGCCATTTTCCTCGCTGCCCCTTAGCATAAACTAACTTCAGTAAGCAGCACAGTGCCAACAATGGTGGTCTGAACTACCTACACCAAGCCCTGCCCCCTATGCTCTGCTCATGCTGCTTTTCTGGGGCAAATGTGTCTGACAAACAGAGCAGTGGGCCCCTCCCCTGGAAGACCAATACAAGCCCTTGCATGCACCATGTCCACTGACCACAGAGTGCTGCAAAGCTTCAGCTTTAGTGGAAAGAGCAAGCGGACCAGAGAACACGTAATTAAAACCTGCCACACTCTGGCCAAGGTCCAAACACTCCCCACTGCAGGCAAGGGGAAATTCCGGAGAGGAGTGACCTAAGGGAAAGAGTAGCCAAAACACAGCAGCAGAGTGCACATAGCATACACTGGAGACACTTTCTGAAGGCACCGGGCCCTGGACAGTGTATGACCTCTGCTTCATAAAGCCATTACTCTCAGTAGCAGGAAATATAAAAGGCTTTCCTAATACATAGAAAAAAAGAGCTAGAGAAAATGCCAAGAAGGAGATATTGATTCCAAAAGAAAAAACAAGAAGAGGCCACAGCTGGGAATCTAACTGAAACAGACATAAGTAATATGCCTGAATCAGAATTTAAAGTAACAATCATAAGGATAGGAGCTGGGTTAGTAATAGAAAAGACCCCTTCTACAATGTCTCCATTTTATTGTAGCCCATTCCAGTATTATGTTTAGTGTAAAACAATGCTCCTGAAAATTTACCTGCTAGAATTATAAACAGCAGAGGTGAGGAGGAAGTTAGTGGTGACAGCGGGAGGGAAGAAGGAAGGAGCCATGAGGCTGGACAGGACGAGGTTGGTGAAGTTATGGTTTGCTGCTTTTGCAAGGCAGCTCTGATGGCATAGAAGGCATCCCACAGCAAGAGCATCAACATGGTGCTTGCTGCATCCAACACTGCAGCTGCTCAGTATCTTGCTTTTCAATTCCAACTTTGTCAACAGTGATGGGCTAACAAAGCTCAATGAAAACACAAACTCTCAAGCCCACACCATGGACATCTAAAACCTCAATCACAAAACCAGAATGGTCAGCCCTTTGCAGCCGTGTATATATTGGAAGGTGTCCTATCCACTAGGCAAAGGAGCTGCTGGATACGTCATCTTGCAATTCTTGAGGCATGAGACGTGGGAACCTGCACATGCAATCTAAAACCCTGGGTCCTGCCTGTCTCCAGTGCCTTCAACTGTGAGTGGGGAGAAAAGAAAGCCAGGGAGTCACTGTCTGGACAATTCCTTCTGATTCTTACTTACCGGGAGCAGGGAAAATGGTTTCTGTAAATCTTCTGCAGCTGCTACACTCCATCTTCCTCTATGGGATTAACACGGATACAAGGGATTAACAGCCACTGCTGGCACACTTCAGATGGCGTAGACAGTGGTCCAAGTGTGGGTTCAAGTTCCAGAGATGTCCTTAATGGGGGGTGAATCAAGCAATCTCCTTGTTGTCGGGTTATCCTACATAACACGGTGTGATCATAGTTAGATCCACGTACAGAACTCTTGTTGTAAAGATGAAAACTACCCTGTGTAGAAAGCATTTAAAACGGTGCCTGGCACAGGCAAGCCCTCAATAAAGTTTCATTATTACTATTATTTCAATAGATAAAATATATAAACTAATGAAAAGACCAAGAATAAATATCTATATTCAAGAATAGCCTATAAAAAAGCTGTTAGCCTTTTAACAAGTATTGAGCACCCATGCATAAGATTTTATGCTGGGCTACCTGCTGTCTCCACTAGCTTCTTCCTCAACTCCACTGTTTATAATTCTAGCAGGTAAAGTTTCAGGAGCATTGTTTTACACGAAGCATTAATACTGGAATGGACTGAAATAAAATGGAGACATTGTGGAAGGGGTCTTTTCTATTCCTAGCTAACTGAAAGACAAAAGAGAGTGCATCTCAAGTGTCTGCAGGGTTCGCTGTTAGTTGAGTATAGCTTCATCATGTCGTATCATTCAGATGAATGCATTTAGATAGCAATAGCAATAGACTTAAAAGAGCAGGTGATACAAAGTGTTAAAAACACCTGAAAATTAGGAAAATATAATATCCATTAAATCTTTAACATAGAGGTCTTTTTTTGCAACCCTGCAATATGAAAAATAGAGTATTTTTACTCTATGTTACTATAGTAGGCTTTACGATATAAAATGAGAGACTATTTATACAATTATGCTTGTTTATGTGAGAGCCTTGATAAAGCTCTTAGTAAATAGGAACAATACTTTTAAAGTGTTCAAATTTCATAACTCGTATTTCACAGTAGGGATATAGGCTGGGTTCATACATGTTAATGTGCCAATAATCCTAACTAAGTAAGTATGCTGTGCTTAAAAATGAATCATTTAGTAGTCTTTGCAGTAAAAGGTTAATACGTTATTTATTTTTCTACATCCATAGACGGCTGTTCCAATTTAATTGTTATAGGTAGATTAAAGCTTAGTTCACAACCTTGGTAGCTTCTGGAATGTAATCTGAAACCAGTCTCCACAGGCAGCTGGGGGGGGGTGTGTGTGGGGGGGACAAAAAGGCAGACCACTCCAGATTGGCAGGTAGCAAGTTTAATAAACAAGGGACCTTACACACAAGGCTGGTCTTGGATGGCTGCAGGCTGTGAGTAGATCTTTACACCCACCACCAGAATCTTATAAGTTCATATGGAGGACTCACCTGGGTTGTCACATACACCATCCACGAGGTCTCATCACCACATTACTATCTCAACGCTGTGTCCTGAGGCAGCTGGCGAAAGCACGTAGAGTACATATTCCAAGGACAGGAGAGGGGATGAGTCACAAGTGCCCAGGTCCAGCTCACAGGTCAAATGGTGGTCACATCCTCTCGATGACCTCCTCCAGCATTAGCATGCTGAAAATTTCAATTTTTTTTAAGTGTTTATTTATTTTTTTATTTTTGAGAGAGACAGACAGAGAGAGACAGAGTGTGAGTGAGGGAGGGGCAGGGAGTGAGGGAGACACAGAATCCAAAGCAGGCTCCAGGCTCCAAGCTGTCACCGCAGAGCCTGTTGCGGGGCTTGAACTCACTAACTGTGAGACCATTACCTGAGCCAAAGTTGCGTGCTTAACGGACTGAGCTACCCAGGCACCCCAGCATGCTGGAAATTTTAGAAAATTATTACAATAACATACACATACAATAAAACATTGTTTTTATTATCAAAGTAATAAGTATCTACAGAAAATCAAGGAACACAAAAAGTCATAAAGAAGAAATGAGCTACATCATCGTTCTTACCTTCCCAAAGTAATCATCCCTAAAATGTTGGCATAATCCATTTGTGTGTATGTGAATTTCTGTGTGTATGCATGCAGAGTGAGTTACAATACATCTTACAATAAAATTAGACTACAATTATAGTCATACATTAATGAATATACATTTTGGATGTAACAAATATTTCTGAAACCACAACTTTAGTAACTACAAAGCAATCTATTAATGGCTTTACCTTAACTCATTCAAACTATTTTGTTATTGCTTTAATTTTTCTTGGTATTATGATTAATACTATAAAATAGCCTTTCACATAAATGTTTTTACGTACATATGGTTATTGTCTATTGCCTTGGTATAAAATAATTTATGTTAAGATTTTGGGTCTATAGGTGAATTTGGGAACATTATGCCCAGATATTTTCTTTCTAGTAAGGGTCCTTCTGTTTAAGCCCATATCACATATGAATGAACATCTTAGCACTGAATATTCATTTCCTTTAATCGTTGTCAAATTACTACATGAAAATTATGGCTATCGTTTTATAATACCATTAAATAGAATTAATTCCTTCTAGTACTTGAAAATACTAGTAATGCACTGCTCAAAACAAAATTTAACTTATACTGGCTTAATAGATTTTAGAAAAATGCAAGACATAGTGTAGAATAGCAGATATACAGTACTGTTATGCAGTTTTAACCTCACATTCAAAAGGATCTGATTCCTCCTTTTGTAAGAGACACTTCAAATCATCTATTGCTAGTTCAAAACTATATAATTTATTAATTTCTTCAAATGAAGCAAGATAAGGACAAATACAAATGTAATGGGTACTTAGGCAAGCAGCCTCCCCAACTAGAAGTTTAAAATAACAAATGCAAAAAAATAATAATAATAAAATAAAATAACAAATGCAACGTATCTCCATTTAGCTTGCCTGTGGATTCTGTATTGAACATCAACATAGTTGAGTTGCTAGCATTCTATAAGTGAATAAATCAAAATTAACACATATTTTCCAGTACAGGCACAGTGAAATTGTTAATAAGGAATGATTCATATCAGATTTGGCAGGGAGACCCAGAAATATGGACTCTGCTCCTTCCCAAGCTTACACATTGAGGGTGTAACTAGATTCTTGTGGTGAATTCCCTAAACTTAATAAGCATTCTTTTGCTTACCTTCTTTTCTGAACATTTCTGAAACTTCTTAAGCTTACATCAGCGTATGGGGAAGGCTAAGATACCTGAGATATCCAAAACTGATTATTATTTTTATGGCCAATCTATCGAATCAGAATTTGATCCCATCATTATTGACCATCTCTGTCTTTAAACTGTCACTTCCCCCGCACCTTCGAAGACAGTTTAGAAATATCAATCCATTTCATTTTGTAAAAAGTTCTAGAGAACAGGTAGCATAACAGAGAGGGAAACAGTAGCACAGAGAAGCTCAAAGGCATCTCTCCAGGACCCAAGCATGGGCAACCTAGCTCCCTCAAAGCCACAGCTCCGCATGTGCCTCAACGGCTGCAGATGCTTGCCTTTCAGCTACACCAGATCCCTTTGGTACTTGCCTCTGAGGTAGGGTGGGGAGGGAAAACCGACTAGAAAAGTAAATATATTTTAATGAGCCACTCTTTAGTGTCTCTACAAAACCTAGCAGTTCTGGTGACAGATTTGGTAGAATCAAAAGTGGAAATGACCCGTTCAAACATATGTTTCTTTGAATTTGAAGTTCATTTCATAATCAGGTAGGCATGGTCTTTGAGCTATTTTGAAATGATCGTATTTGGTTAATTTCTTTTTTCTTGAAGAATATTTGGCATATAATATTGTATTGGTTTCAGGTGTACAGCACAATTATTCAATATTTACATACATTGCTAAAAGGTCACATTAAGTCTAGTTCCCATTTGTCACCATACAAAGTTGTAACATTGACTATGTTCCCTGTGTTGTACATTATAGCCCCATCATATTTATTTATTTTTTATAACTGGAAAACTGTATTTCTTAATCCTCTTCACCTACGTAGTCCATTCTCCTACCTAGAAGTGGGATTGCTGGATTGTATGGTAATTTTTTAATTTTTTGAGAACTCCATACTATTTTAATAGTGACTGAAATAATTTATATTTCCAACAGTGCGCAACGGTTCCCTTTTTGTCACATCCTCACCAACTCTTGTTATTTCTTGTCTTTTGGTAACAGCCATTCTGACAGTGTGATATCTCATTGTGGTTTTGATTTGCATTTTCCTGATGGTTAATGAGGCGGTTCATCTTTTTGTGGGCCGGTTGGAAGTCTGTATGTCTTCTTTAGAAAAATGACTGTTCATATTCTCTGCCCATTTTTAGCCGAACTTTTTGTTTTTTTCATATTGAGTTATAGGAGCTCTTTATGTTTTGGACATTCATCCCTTATCAGATATATCATTATAAATATCTTCTCCTATTCAGTAGTTTGCCTTTTCATTTTGATGATGGTTTCCGCAACTATGCAAAAGTTTTTCAGTTTGATTTAGTCCCACTTGCTTATTTTAGCTTTTGCTGTACTTGTTTGATGAGACAGATGCAAAAGTATCATTAAGACTAATGTCAAAAAGCTTACTACCTTTGTTTTCTTCTAGGATTATTATGTTAAATTATTTACAATATCAAACCACAAGGCTGGAAAAGATAGGTTAAATAGCCATATTTCAAAATTCCTGAACAGGTAACTCTTGTTAAATGTAAAGTTAAAACTAACTTCAATGACAAGAACAAAGAAATTAGAATTTTTTAAAGAGAAAGACTGAAATTTTTTTTTCAGAAGTTTAAAGTATGTTTATAAGGAGTGGATGGATGTATAAAGATGCGGCATTTATATACCGATAATTTAAGACCCCAATGATCAGAAATATCAGTTTATGGGGTTTTAATTTTTGAATATTAATTACTAAATATATATGTTATATTGCATGAAGTTTGTTCTCTGACCATAATGGAATTAAACTAGGGACCACTAACTCATGGATAAGAGAAAAACCTTCAAAACTTAGAAATGAAATATTTCTCAATAATCCATGGGAAATTAGAAAATGTTTTTAAATTAATAAAAATAATAGGTCTTAACTATGGTGAACTCTCTGGGACTGTTTATTTTTCAAGGATCTGCTCAACTCAAAGGCGATCATGCAGCAGTATCCCTGAAACTGACCTCATATTATACTGGGTTTACTCCCAAATACAACTTGGGATTGTATACAAATAAGCATAACTTCCTGGTACCACTGAAATATTTACTGATAACACTCTATTCTCTATCTGCAACCTGACTGATTTACATTTCTCATGTACATTTAGAGAACCTTTAAAATATAAACAGAAGCTTTCCTTTTCTTCTTAAAAATGTGATTACACCGCTGTAAATTTATCGAATTCAAGACTGAATAGCTAGCTGGGATAAAATTTAGCTATGGGCAATGATCATCTATTAGGTCATATTGGCATCCAATCTCAAGATGATGAAATTTGCTGCAAAAAAACGCTGCATAGGTGGGTCTTAATGAAGGACTGTGCACAGGTATGACAAACTGTGTCATGAACCATGGCGGGCACCCCAGATTTCACTTCTGTCATCTCTCAAGTCATCATTTGTTCAAACTTACCTATTACTATTCATTCCTGGGACAGCGGTCTGTCTCTGCTACCAAAATCCAATCCAAGATAAAAAAAAAATAACTTCTGCTTTTTAAAAAAGGAATTAGTGTCTTTTTTATTGTATGCATGTACTTATTCAATTACAGAATTATAGAATTACCTAAAGGTAAGTAATTATGACCTAGGGGAATGATCCCAAGAACCTAAGACATGATCAAATTTACAGATTATTTCTTTTCTCTTGGGTACTTTCTGAAAAACTTGCAACTATATAAACCTTTGATATTAAAATAATACAAAAATAATTGAGAATAAAATTGAAATACAAATTGAAACCTTCTATAGCAAACTTTAAAAGAGGCATTTTGTTGTGATTTTTGTATTAGGTCAAGTTGCTGAAGATTTTTTTAAGTAAATGTATATTCTTATATTGTAACATTAATCATTTACTAAACCAGTTAAAATACTATTCTGGAGTATCTAAAATAGTAAATATTTTAAAAATGGATGATTAATAGGATATATACTGTTCCTACAAACAATTGGCTTATCTCCCAAACTTTTTGTCAATTTAATGAAAATATCTCCAAAATGTTTAGTCATCTTCCTACCTTCTCAAGCATGTAAATATTATCCAAAATGCTTCAGAAAAAGAAAATGGCTAAATATATATTTTTTTAATATTTTATTTATTTTTGATAAAGAGAGACAGCACAAGTGGGGGAGGGGCAAAGAGAGACGGAGACAGAGAATCCGAAGCAGGCTCCAGGCTCCGAGCTGTCACCACAGAGCCTGACGCAGGGCTTGAACTCACTCACAAACCATGAGATCATGATCTAAGCCAAAGTCAGATGCTTAACCGACTGAGCCACCCAGGCGCCCCAAATATATTTTTAAACAGTTATACTTGAATTTGTTCTGGACAGTGTAAACACTGCATATTTTTCATCATGTTGAAACTCAAGAAAAATAATGCACATATTTCATAATGCTTAAGTAAATAAATTATAGTGAAACCCCCTGATACAATCTTATTGCCAGCTATAAAAGGTATGGTTCCTTTTGCAAAAATCATAAAATGTTTATAATATGAGTAATTATAATGTGGATAATTTTGTTTTCAAAAAGTCTGAAAAACCTAGAGGAAATAAAATGTAAGCAATGTATAATAGATTGTAATAATCTCAATAAGTTGAAAAAATAATAAAAATAGAACTGCCACTGCACCATACACTTAAAAATGGTTAAAATGGTATATTTTATATATGTATATATTATATTTTACAACAAATTTTATATGTATATTTTATAGCAAAGCAAAGAAAAAAAGGCAAGAATCACTGTAATTTGAAGTCATCTATAGTAGCAGCAAAAACGCCTATTTACATTTAGAACGCCCAATACCACTAAATTAAAAATATAAAAGTAACATGTATTTGTTGTGATGACCTTGAAAAATTAAATAAAAGTTAATCTATAGAAAACCCCAGAACTGACAAAGTAGTCTCTTGTAGTGAATCTGTAAGTAAAAAGACCTTCTGAGTTCACCAGAGGCATAGTTTATGCACACTCTTTCAAGTTCAATTCTCTTAATAGGTTTTTAATCTTGGCTCTTGCAGTATACTGTGTTGATGAGTTTCATCAGTTTCTTGGTTACTTAAGATCTAGATAGCTGTTGTTAAAAAAACAAACATTAAAAATCAAAAATAAAAAAAAAAAAAGGGGGGTGCCTGGGTGGTTCAGTTGGGTAAGCATCCAACTTTGGCTCAGGTCATGATCTCACGTTCCTGAGTTGGAGCCCTGCATCGGGCTCTGTGCTGACAGCTCAGAGCCTGGAGCTTGCTTCCAAATCTGTGACTCCCTCTCTCTCTGCCCCTCTACCGCTCATACTCTCTCAAAAAATAAATAAATGTTAAAAAAAAATTAAAAAAGAGAAAGATCTAGATAGCTGTGTGGGCTCAATAAGAAGTCAAATCCAACGACTATGAAGAATTCAGTTACTCCTATTCAGCACGTTGGTGTTGGCACCTTACTAGTTTCCTGTCACATATGCTGGGAATAGAAAAACTAACCTAAAAGTCACTATATAGGCTTTGCACGAATAAGATAAATAAACATTTATTACTATGAGATAACATAAATATACAGATATCCGTAATTTCACGGTATCTTTTATTATTAGAACTGTAAATGTAATGTATTCATTTAATTATGTATTATCATGGAATCGATCATTAAAAAAAAAACTTGAGAAGTGAATGCTTTTCACTAGGACTAAATGACATTTGGCAAAATCTAATCAATTTTATATTACCATTTTTGTAATCTAAATGAATATATTCCTTATTTTATTCATGCTATGACTGTCCAAACAAACGGTATATGATAGAATATTTCCTTCTTTTCTTTTTGGTGAATGTTAAGGATTGTAAAGGTCAGCTTGTGGCTTTATTTTAAAATAAAAGCATGAGACTGAATGGAAACAAGCCTATAACTACAGTTCCTGGATAAATTTTATTAAGTATATTAAATTAGTTTAAATGCTTTAGAGACTATTAGGTCTCTCTCAATCTTAGCTTTCAAGGAATAGTTTTTGCCATTACGAAGTATAAAAATATTGGAAGAACAATGTTCTCATGAGGTTTATATAAGATGTATAATAGACTTACCATGTTAATTATATCTGGACTATTAACAGATAACATCTTATTGTATTATTACCCATCTAGTCTTCTAGTATCGAAAATTATAACAAAGCAGGAGATCATGCGGCCTATGAGATTGAATCACTTTGACAAGAAATCTTACATTTATAAAAATGGACTCGTTTTGAATAGGTGTTATCTGCAGACAAACAATAACAAAAAATTCAAGCGGTCATGGAGTACTCATATCATGAAAAATAAGGATTCCTTCTGGCCAAATTGTAGAAAGAGCCCAAAAGTCCATCAACTAATGAATGGATAAAGATATGTGTGCGTGCATGTGTGTGTATTATCTATATACACACACACACGCACATACACAATGGAATATTACTTGGCGATCAAAAGAATGAAATCTTGCCATCTGCAACAATGTGGATGGAACTAGAGTGTATTATGTTAAGAAAAATAAGTCTGAGAAAGAGAAATGATTTCACTCATATGTGGAAACTCATTTGAGAAACTCAAAAGATGAATTTAGGGGAAGGGAAGGAAAAATAAGATAAAAACGGAGGCAAACCATAAGACACTCTTAAAGACAGAGAGAAAATTGAGGGTTGCTGGAGGGGAGGTGGGTGGGGGGCGATGGGCATGAAGGAGGGCACTTGTTGGCATGAGCACTGGATGTTATATGCAAATGATGAATCACTGGGCTCTACTCCTGAAACCAGTATGTTAACTAACTTGAATTTAAATAAATAAATTTAAATAAATATTTAAAAATACTCTTTGGAATAGCTGTTATATGTAGACAAACACAACATAAAATTCAAGCAGTCATGGAGTACTTATATCATGAAAAATACAAATTCATTCTGCCCCAATCCCCATTTCTTATCTTTAAAGCTACTCTTTAGAGATACCAGATACTTTGTATTCTGGGAGACATTCTAAGAACCAAACTAATATGTACACCTTGTGTCTTAGTCCATCTGTGCTGCTATAACAAAAATAGCATAAACTGGGAGGCTTATAAACCACAAATATTTATTTTTCACAGTTCTGGAGGCTCGAAGTCCAAGATCAGGGGGCCAGCCTGATTTGGTGAAGTCCCTCTTCCCAGATGCAGACTTACTGTAACCTCACAAAGTGGAAGGGAGAGAGATCTTTCCTTGCCTCATATTTTTATAAGAGGCCATTCATGAGGGTGGCATCCTTGTAAACTCAGCATTTCCCAAAGGTTCTACACTATCACATTGGGTATTAGGACTCAATATACCAATTCTGAAGGGACACAAATATTTATAGTACCTTATAATACACATGACACTCTTGTGTGTTTATTTGTTTTTAAACTTACTAAAGTCTTCATATTGATCACATTTCAATTCATACAAACCTTGTTCTTAATGACTGCAATTAACTGGCTACTTAATGGAAATTTAAGTTCTTTCAAAATTTCTGCTATTTCAAAAAATGTGCAATATATGTGTATTTATTTCTGTTGGGTATATACCTGGGAGAATAGCTGGATCGGTTTCTTACAATAACGAGGTTGACTAATTTTTGTTGTTTGAAAGTCAATTGTATCTCCTTTTTTACAAGCTGCCATTTGTCCATTTTTATCTTAGTTTTTCTTGTTTTCGATTTGAGTTCTTTATAGAAAGATTATGAGAACTTTATCATACGTTGAAATATTTTTGAAATGTATCATTGGCCTTTACTTATTGGAATCTGCCATGCATTTTTTTTATTTTATGCAGTCACATTTTAGGTATTTTTGTTCTTATCACGTGTTCCCTCATCCTGAAGAATGAGAACTATCAAGCTAAGTTTTCATTACGGCATGCAAGAGGAGTCGGTCAGGTGGAAACTGCCAGGGGACAGAGACGCAGAGGTGGCGAGAGTAGCCCGGCCACGCGACTTCTTCCGACTGGAGGCGCAAGAAAGCCGGGCCGAAAGCACTGGGAAGCGCAACCGGTTCTCCCAGCGCGCACACCTCCCCGTCGGTCCCGCCTCCTCTCGGGGAAGACGCGCTTCGCAATCCCGCGCCACCTGCGGGAGCAGCGCGCCGCGCAGCGGGCCGCCGAGGGCCAGCCCAGGACGTCCGCAGGCCCCCGCCTCCCCCCGCCACGCAGCTCGGCGCCCACCGCCCGGACCCCGCTCTTCGCCCGCCCTGCAGGCCCACTCACCGCCGGGCCTGCCGTCCGCTCGGCACCCGCGACGCCCCGCCAGGGTCTAACTTTCCTAGCGGAGCCGAGGAAAGAGGAGGAGCGGAGGAAGGGGGCAGGAAGAGGAGGGCTTTCCAAATTAAAAACAAACTAAAGCCTGGAGGGGAGGGGGCGGTGCGGGGCTCGGGGGCGTGGCCCCGGCTCGCCCGGACCCTCCCCCGGGGCGCTCGGCCGCGCGGGCCTCCGACCCCGCCCCCCGCCCCCCCGCGCTCCGGCGCCTCGGGTCGGTGGTCCCGGGAGGCGTGGGCTTCCGAATGAGAAAGGAGCGGGAGGGGGACCCGGGGAGAAAGGTTGTCGCAGCTCTAGAGTGAGGGGAAGAGAAAGGTAAGGGCAAGTCGACGGTTGCATCTAATCAGAGACGCAGGTTCCACAGCCTGTGAGGAAGAGTTTTGCTGACCGAGATTACAGAGCACGAAAAGGAAAAACAAAAACAAAAACAAAAACACCCACTTCGCCCGAGCCCTGTTAATTTGACTCTGTTCCCACCACCAGACCCTTGGCGCGGGCCCAGGCATTTTGTTTTCTTCCCCCAAAGGGTTGGAGGAGGCCAACTTGATTTGAGAGGCAGGAAGGGAGGGACTCCGTGGGTGAAAAGGGAAGAAGTAGGGTTGCCAGTGTTTCCTGACACGGGTGGAGGGGGGATTGGGGAATGCCGTTGGTTAATTACCACCGTTCAGCACAAATGCTTTTTTCTAACTCTTGGGTTTCAGGTCTGTGGTGGTCATTGGGGAGGAGCACAATCCACCGATTGGAGCTAGAGGAGTCTAACGGCCCCTGACATTATACAAAAAATCAGAACTGGACAGAAGTAAATTAGATTAGGCACTGAGGCGTACTTGGCGGTGCTCCACTACGGGAGAAGTTTGGAAAGGGGAAGGCATATATGGGAGTGGAGTTCTGGAATTTTCCTTTGTATGTGTGCTATTTGTTAGCATGCGTGTGAGAATAAATTTTTAAAATCCCGTTGTATATGCCGTTAGCACAGGACATTTCTCAAATGTAGAGATGGCATGTTAATGTATAAAACTAAAAAATAAGCACCAAAGCTTTGGCGAGCCAACGTCAAGTCTTAAGGACATGATACGATGATGTTCCTACTTGAATATTCAAGTCAGGTGATAACTGCATTACTTTTTAAAAACTATTTTATTTTACTTGATGCTTTTTAGGTACATCTTTTCATATTTGTTGTTATTTTTAACTGGTTGCTTTTATGTTGCCACAATCCACTTAAAGTTAATATCACTTAGTAAAAAAAATAGAGATTTGCAACAGTGCATTTCATTTCTTCAATCCTTTGTGTCACTGTTCACATATTTTATTTATACATAAGATATAAACTCCATGTACATTGTTAAAATTTGGCTTTCAGAGTGAGTAGTCTTTTACAGATATTAAGGGAAGGGGGAAAAAGGATAGCTTTTATATTTACCCCTATGTGAAGGGAAACAAAAATAATATAAAAACAGGGAGGGGGACAAAACATAAGAGACTCTTAAATATGGAGAACAGACAGGGGCACCTGGGTGGCTTAGTGGGTTGGGTATCCTACTTTGGCTCAGGTCATGATCTCATAGTTCGTGGGTTCGAGCCCCCAATAGGATTCTGTGCTGACAGCCTGCAGCCTGCTTCGCATTCTGTGTGTGTCTCTCTCTGCTCCTTCCCTGCTCACACGCTCTCTCAAAAATAAATAAAATTATTTTTAAAATTAAAAAAAAAAATAGAGAACAAAAAGGGTTGTGGGAGGGGGTATAGGCTAAATGGGTAAGGGGCATTAAGGAATCTATTCCTGAAATCATTGTTGTACTATATGCTAACCAATTTGGATATAAATTAAAATTAAAAAATAAAGAAAAATAATAAAATATATTTACCCCTATGTGCACAATTCCATATGTGCTTCATTCTTTCTTGGACATTTGAGTTTTATATAGTGTCATCTCCCTTTGGGGTGAAGAATTTCCTTTTGGAGATCTTAAAGTGCAGGTCTGCTGGCAATAGATTCAGCTTTTATTAATCTGAAAATATATTTATTTTGCCTTCATTTTTTTTTTTTTACATGTTTATTTATTTATTTTGAGAGAGAGGGTGAGTATGAGCAGGGAAGGGCCAGAAAGAGAATCCTGAGCAGGCTCCTTGCTGCCATCACAGAGCAGGAACTAGGGCTCAATCCCAGGAGCCATGAGATCAATTCCTTGGGCCGAAGCCAAAAATCAGAGCTTAACTGACCGAGCCACCCAGGTGCCCCTTGCCTTCATTTTTAAAGGTCATCTTTACTGAATATAGAACTGTAGATTGGCAATATTTTGTTTTAATTCCTACCACGTTAAAGACATCATACGTTTTATCTCCATTTTTATCTGATGGCAGTAGGATATCACTGCCTTAAGATATCTTTTTCTGTTTGGTTTTGTGCAGTTAGTCTATATTATTTGGTTTCCTTTGTATTTTTCTAGTCTGGGGTTCTCTGAGATTCATGGATTTGTTTATATTTCAACTGTTTTTCTTTTAAATTTCTTCTCCATTTTTTCCCTTCTTTCTAAGGAATCCAACTGTATGTATGCTAGAACTCTCGGTATTGCCCAACAGATCACTGAGGTTTGCTTATGTTTTCATTCTTTTATTCTTTTCTTAGAATTGGATAATTTCTATGGTTCTGTCTTCAAGTTATTGACCTTTAAATCAATCTGCTATTAAGCCTGTCCCATGATTTTTCCATTTCAGAAGTTATATTTTTTAGTTCTGGTATTTCTATTTGGTCATTTTCTCCCCCAAATTTGTAATACAGTTTGATTGACTGTAGTTGCCATGCTTTACATTACACCTGCAGGACTCATTTATTTTATAACTAGAAGTTTATACCTCTTGATCACTTCCCACCATTTGGCCTACCCCTCAACCCCTTCCCCTCTGGCAAACACCAGCCTATTTTTTTTGTATCTATGTTTTGCTTTGCTTTGTTTGTTCATTTGTTTTCTTCCTTTAGACTCCACATATAAGTGAAATCATGTGGTATTTGTCTTTCTCTGACCTATTTCATTTAGCATAATACCCATAAGGTCTATCCGTGTTGTCACAAATGGCAAAAATTCATTTTTTATGTGACTGAATAATCCATTGTGTACATAGACCACATCTTTATCCGTTCATCTATCAGTGGATGCTTAGGTTGTAAGTAATGCTGCAATGAACATGGGGTGCATATATCTTTTCAAATTAGTGTTTTCACTTTCTTCAGATTGATGCCTAGAAGTGGAATCGCTGGGTTGTATGGTAGTTCTATTTTTAATCTTTTGAGGAACCTCCTTACTATTTTTCATAGTGGCTGCACCAATTTACATTCCCACCAGCAGTGCGCAAGGGTTCCCTTTTCTCTATATCCTTGTCAACATTTGTCATTTTTTGTTTTTGGATAACCACCATTCGGACAGGTGTGAGGTGATATTACATTGTGGTGTTGATTTGCTATTTTCATGATGATTAGTGATGAGCATCTTTTCATGTACCTCTTTGGTGGGCAAATGTCTATTTACATCCTCTGCCTATTTTTTTTAACTGGAGTTTTTGTTATTACTGAGTTGTATAAGCTCTTTATATATTTTGGATATTAATACCTTAACAGTTCTATGATTTGTAAATATCTTCTCCTGTTTAGTAAGTTGCCTTTTAACTTTGTCAATGGTTTCCTTTGCTATGCAGAAGCTTTTGAGTTTGATGTAGTCCCATTTGTTTATTTTGCTTTTGTTGTCATTGCCTTTGATGTCAGAGCCAAAATATATAAATCACCAAGAGAGATGTCAAGAGATATTTTCTTCCAGGGGTTTCATGGTTTCTGGTTTTATATCCTTTAATCCATTTTGAGTTAATATTTGTGTATGGTGTAAGATAGTGATCCAGTTTCATTCTTTTGCATGTGGATGCCCAGCTTTCTGTATATCATTTTTTGAATTGTCTTTTCTCCCATTGTATATTCTTGCCTCTTTGTTTTAAATTCATTGACCATTTATACTTGGGTTGATTTCTGGACTTTCTCTTCTGGTGTATTGGTCTGTGTCAATACAGATAGCTTTGTAATATAATTTACATCAGCAAATGTGATGCCTCCAGCTGTGTTCTTCTCTCTCAAAATTGCTTTGGCTATTTGGAATTTTTTTTGGTTCCAAACACATTTTACGATTGTTTGTTCTATTTCTATGAAAAATGACACTGGAATTTTGATAGGGATTGCACTGAGCCTGTATACTGCTTATAGTTGTATGGACATTTTAGCAGTATTAATTCTTCCAATCCATGAGTACTGTATATGTTTTCATTGATTTGAGTCTTCAGTTTCTTTCATCAATATCTTATAGTTTTCAGATTATGGATCTTTCACCTTCTTGGTTAAATTTATAACAAGATATTCTATTCCTTTTGATGCAACTATAAATGGGATTGTTTCCTTAATTTCTCTTTCTGATAGTTTGTTGTTAGTGTATAAAAATGCAATAGATTTTGGGGTGCCTGGGTGGCTCAGTCGGTTGAGTGTCCGACTTCAGCTCACGTCGTGATCTCGCAGTTTGCGAATTCGAGCCCCACGTCGGGCTCTCTGTGGTGACGGCTGGAGCCTGGACCCTGCTGCGGATTCTGTGTGTTTGTGTGTGTGTGTGTCTCTCTTCCCCTCCTGTGCTCATGCTCTCTCAATAATAAATAAACGTTAAAAAATTTTTAAAATGCGATAGATTTTTGTATATTGATTTTATACCCTGCAATTTTTCTGAATTTGTTTTTTTAGCTCAGGGTTTTTTTGGTGGAGTTTTTAGGGTTCCCTGTATATATGATCATTCATCCACAAATAGTGATAGTTTGCTTCTTCTTTCTAATATGGATGACATTTATTTTTGTTCTTGTATAATTGCTCTGTCAAGGACTTCCACTACTCTGTTAAATAAAAGTGACAAGAGTGGGCATCCTCGTCTTGTTCCTGATCTTAAGGGAAAAGCTTTTAGGTTTTTGCCAAGAAGTATGATGTTAGCTGTGGGCTTGTCATATATGGCCTTTATTATGTTGGGGTACGTTCCATACATACTCACTTTGTTGAGATCATAAATGGATGTCAAATTTCGTCCAATGCTTTTTGTGTATCCATTGAGATGATCATATGATTTTTATCCTTCATTTTGTTAATGCAATGTGTTACACTGATTGATTTGCAGATGCTGAACCATCCAAGCATCCCTGGAATAAATCCCACTTGATCATGATGTATAATACATTAAATGTATTGTTGAATTTGGTTTGCTAGTATTTTCTTGAAGAGTTCTATATCTGTGTTCATCAAGGATACCAGCCTGTAATTTTCTTTCTTTCTTTTTTCTTTTCTTGTACTGTCCTTAATTGGTTTGGGTATCGAGTTAATGCTGACCTCAGAAAATGAGTTTGGGAGCGTTCCTCTATCTTCAATTTTTTGCAAGAGTTGAAAAAGATAGGCATTAATTTTTCTTAAATGTTTGGTTGAATTTACCAGGAAAACTATTTGGTCCTAGGCTTTTCTGTATTGGAAGGGTTTCATTACTGATTCAACCTCTTTATTCTTTATTGGTTTGTTTAGATCTTCTATTTCTTTATGATTCAGTGTTGGTAAGTTGGATGTTCCTAGGAATTTAACCATTTCTTCCAGATTGTCTAATTAGTTGGCATATAATTGTTCATAGCTGTCTGTTATGATTCTTTGTATTTCTATGGCATCAGTTCTAGCTTCTCAGTTTTCATTTCTGATTTTATTTCCTTGGGTCCTTTCTCCTTTTTTCTTCATAAGTCTGGCTAAAGTTTTACCAATTTTGTCTGTCTTTTCAAATAACCAGTCTTAGTTTCATTGATCTTGTCTGTTGTCTTCCTAAAGTATTTCATTTATTTCTGCTCTAATCTTTGTTATTTTCTTCCTTCTACTCACTTGGGACTTTGTTTTTTATTCTTACTCTAGTTCCTTCAGGCGTAAACTTAGGTTGTGTGAGATTTTTCTTGTTTCTTGAGATAGGCTTTTCTTGCTATACACTTTGCTCCTTGTACTGGTTTGCTGCATCCCGTACACTTTGGTATGTTCCATTTGTCTCATGGTATTTTTTAATTTCTTTTTTGACCCATTGGTTTTCAGTAGCTTGTTTGATCTCCACATATTGATAATTTTTTCAGTTTTCTGCTTGTAATTGATTTGTAAATGTATACCATTGTGGTTGGAAATGATATTTGATTGACTTCAGTCTTCTTAAACTTACCGAGACTTGTTTTGTGGCTTAATATATGATCCATCCGATGGGAATGCAAGCTGGTGCAGCCACTCTGGAAAACAATATGGAGGTTCCTCAAAAAATTAAAAATAAAACTACCCTACGACCCAGCAATTACACTACTAGGTACTTATCCAAGGGATACAGGTGTACTGTTTCGAAGGGACATATGCACCCCAATGTTTATAGCAGTAGTATCAACAATAGCCAAAGTATGGAAAGAGCCCAAATGTCCATTGATGGATGAATGGATTAAGAAGTGGTATATATATACAATGGAGTATTACTCGGCAATCAAAAAGAATGAAATCTTGCCATTTGCAAATAAGGAATCTACTCCTGAAATCATTGTTGTGCTATATGCTAATTTGGATGTAAATTAAAAAAAATAAAATTATAAACAAACAAACAAACAAAAAAATACCCCAGGGACTTAATAAACTGATTTGTATTTTTTCAAATTAAAAAAAAAAAAACCTTAAAAAAATTAACAGTAGTGGAGTTTTTAAAGCTTGAGAGATACTTTTGGGTGAGGCTAGAAATTTGGCACAATGAATTTGTGCAAATAAAATATTGGAATAAAAAACAATGAAAATTATGACTTATGTAAAATGTGTACATACAGAATTTTTGAGAAGCACCATTAATGACTGTAGTATTTTGCAAGAACTGCCAACACATAGTAGATTAAAGAAGACAAATTACCATGATTGCAACAAAATATTGTCCCCACCCCAGAAAGCAATAAGAATTTAGCTGTAGCCTCTTGTCTATATCATTGAATTAAATAAAGGGGGGGGGGGTATTGAGAGTCTTTTAAAAAATGATTTGTCTAGTAATGTATATCTCTAATTATTAAAAACTGTTCAATTTTGAAAGCTATGAAATGACTGAAAATTAATTTTACTTCTAGCTTTAAGTTATTTTCTGTAATTTAATAGATAAGGTTCTATCCAAATTTTAAGAGATATCACATAATTCAATTACTGTAGTCAATGTCATTATTCCAAAAGGAAACTCATTTAATATAAATGTAAGGGTACTACATGCTTGTGCCCACACAGATATATACATCATAATTTGTTATTTACATCTAAATTAAGCCACTCCTTTGAACAGATGTTAGCAAAAGTATTGATATAAAATATATACACATATGCTGGCAATGAGCGATTTTCTAAGTTGAAGAGAAGGAATTAAGTAACAGGCAAAAGCTTTTCTTTCTAAATTTTGGAACTACAGTTTAACTTCTGTACAACTTAATCACATTGATATAATATCAATCACATTGATATAATATACAGATTTGGTAATTATTAAACAGTGTCAATAAGCCAAGAGACAGATACAACTGAGCTAAAATAAAATACTCTGATTCTCTCTGAAAAAAAGAAATAAATATGAATGTCCCTTTTTTATATTTACAATTTAAAGGGTATTTGTATTGGTTAATTAGTGAAAATATCTGCATTTCACTCATTAATTTAAGAATTTTAGGGAGGCAATGTTAGTTTTCAAAAAAAAAAAAAAAAAATAGAAGTCAGAGAGCTGAAGTTTCAAGTCCCACCGTCGTCAATTCAATTCACAGAATTCAAAGCCCTGTGAATTTTGGCAGATTCTTAAAACCTCACTGATGTCATTTCATTTAAGAACATACATCTAATAGTACTAACTCTATAGAGTTTTTAAAGAAGCAAATGTGTAACACTTTAAAAAAATTTTTTTAATTTTATTTAAAACCAGGTTGGTTGGCATGTAGTGTAATAATGATTTCAGGAGTAGAATTTAGTCATTCATCACTTACACGTAATACCCAATGTTCATGCCAACAAGTACTCTCCTTGGTGCCCATCACCCATTTGGCCCATCTCCCTGCTCAACACGCCTCCAGTGGCCCTCAGTTTGTTCTCTGTATTTGGGAGTCTCTTGTGATTTGCCTCCCTCTCTCTTTAAAATGGTGCAGGGGACACTGTTTATCTCTTAGCAAATTTTGGACATGTATGCTTGTGGAGTCATGGTTTTTTGTTCCAAGATGTTAATTCTTTAAATATATATAAACATTGATCAAGGTAATAAGCCTTAGTAGAATTAAAGAGTAAAATTAACAAAATAATTTATAAATAAAACCATACTCCAGGTATCTACAAATTGTTCTTTGGGCACAGACTAATAAGTTAAATGCTCAGGAAGAAGGTTGTTGCCAAAAGAATAGCTACCTGCTAATGAAAAATTAATCTGCTTTGTGATAATGTCTTTAAACATTTAAGCAATAACTTCATTAAGATTTCTTGATGGCCATCGTGTTCCTACCTTAAATATTGGAGCAAACATTCATCTTCTTAATTGGATTGACTCCTGTATGATTCTGTAATGCTCATTTTTGTCTTTTATTACAGTCTTTGTTTTAAAGTTTGTTTTTTCCTAAGTGAATCTACCCCAGCTTTCTTTTCATTTCCATTCGCGTGAAATGTCTTTTTCCTTCCCTTCTTTTTCAGTCTGTGTGTCCTTACATCTGAAGTGACTCTTTTTAGACAATATGTAGATGGGTCTTGTTTTTTATCCATTTAGCCACTCTGTATCTTTTGACTGTAAAATTTTGTGTATTCACACCTAATTTTTGTAGAGCTATATACTTATTGACATTATTTTAATTGTTTTCTGGCTGTTTTGTATTTTCTTTCTGATTCTTTATTCTTTTTTTTTTATTAAAAAAAATATTTTTTAACGTTTATTTATTTTTGAGACAGAGAGAGACAGAGCATGAACAGGGGAGGGGCAGAAAGAGAGGGAGACACAGAATCTGAAACAGGCTCCAGGCTCTGAGCTGTCAGCACAGAGCCCGATGCGGGGCTCGAACTCACGGACCATGAGATCATGACCTGAGCCGAAGTTGGATATTTAACCGACCAAGCCACCCAGGTGCCCCTGATTCTTTATTCTTCTCTTGCTTTTTTCCTTTATGGTTTGATGACTCAGTGATATTATGCTTAGGCTCTTTTTCTCACTATCCTTATTGTATCTTTTATAGGTGTTTGTTTTGTGGTTACAATGAGGTTCCCATATTCCAGCCTCTGTACACACATACATACGTCTTTTTTAAGTTGACAGCAAGTTAAGTTTGAATGCATTCTAAAACAATGCATTTTACTCCCTCCCTCCCATTTTTATGTTTTTGATGTCACATTTTACATATTTTTATTTGGTGTATGCCTTAACTAATTATTGTAGTTATTGTCATTTTTACTACTTTTGTCTGGCTTTAAAAATGATTAATGTAATTCCTTTACTATATGTTGACATTTACTAGTGAGTCATATATCTATATATATCTATATATATATATCTATATATATATCTTTTTCATATATATGTATATATACATATACATATATGTATATATATATGTACATATATATATATATATATATATATATATATATATACTTACATATATTTTCTTGTTGCTAATTACTACCCTGTCTTTTAAGCTTAAAGCAGTCCCATTAATGTTTTTTTGTAGGGCTGGTTTTATGATGGTGAACTCCTTTAGTTTGTATTTGTCTGAAAAAAATTTTTTTTTTTTTTTTTTTTCAGTTCTGTAATGGTAATCTTGCCAGGCAGCATATTCTTGGTTGGAATTTTTTTTCCTTTCAGTATTTGAATGCCACTCCCTTCTGGCCTGAAAAGTTTCTGCTTTGAAATCTGTTGATGGCCTTATGGGAGTTCCCTTATATGTAACAAGCTATTTTTCTCTTGCTGTTTTAAGATTCTCTTTTTATCTTTAACTTTTGATATTTTAATTATGTGTCTTGGTGTGGGTCTCTTTGGGTTCACTTATTTGGAATTTTCTAGAATTCCTGGATCTATATGTCCATTTCTTTCCCCAGGTTTGGGAAGCTATCAGCCCATTATGTTTTCAAATATGTTTTCTGCCCCTTTCTGTCTTTTTTTTTCTGGGAAAACTATGATACAAATGTTATTCTGTGTGTCTTCCCCTAAGTCCCTTAATATTCATTCATAATATATTCATTTTTTAAGATTCTTTTTCCTTTTGTTGCTTTGTTTGGGTAAATTCCACTGCTCTGTCTTCCAAATCACTGATTCTTTCTCTTGCTTCATCTAGTCAGCTGTTGGACCCTTTAGTGTATTTTTCAGTTTCATTATTTTATTCATCAGTTCTGTTATCTATGTTTCATACTCCTATATTTTTGTTCTCTTTGTTGAAGTTCTTGCTGTGTTCATACAGTTTCCTGACTTTGATTAACATCCTTATGACCATTACTTTGAGCTCTTTGTCAGGTAAATTACTTATCTTCATTTCATTTTTTCCCCCTGAGATTTTATCTTGTTCTTTCATTTGAAATATATTTCTCTGTTTCTTCATTTTGCTTGTCTCTCTGTTTGATTCTATGTGTTAAGCAAAACAACTATCTTTTCCAGTTTTGAAGGAATGACCCTGTGTGTGAGGTAAATCTTACTCTTTAACCATGCCTTAGTTCTTGGTTATCTCTCAGGTTGTCTCTCTGTTTCAGACCCCTGGGCTCCAGAAATGCATTCCTTCCTTCCACCAAAACATGGTGCTCAGGAGGTATCCCCTGTGTGGGCTACATGTGCCCTGTGACTTGGGGGGCATGGAGACAGGGTGCTCTCCCTTCTGTCCTGGGAGAGAGTCCCTATAGGCTTTTGCCCTTTTGGTAAATGCTTTAAGATTAACAAATGAATTTCCTTCACATGTGGTCTAGACTTTTCAAACTCTTGCTTTTGCACTGGGAGCCAGGATGAGTGATTCTACATATGAGCCCTTTATGAGAAGAATGTCTATTCCTTACCCCTTGTGGTTCTCTTGGGTGCAAGCTTGTTGGTTCTCAAAACTAGACATTTTGGAGGCTTATCCCTCCAGTGCAGGTCCCAAGTGTTGGGGTGCCTGCTGTGGGGCACAGACCCCTCCATTCCTCAGGAAGAAATTCTATATTTGTAAGATCCCTCTTGCTTGTGGGTCACCACGACTACTGTGGGTTTTCAGGAGATTATGTGTCTGCCTCTCCTATCTGTCTTGATATGGCCCTTCTGTCCTTTGTTGTGGAGAAGCTGTTTAGCTAGTTCTTGGTTCTTTTCAGAGGAAATTGTTCCATACGTAGCTGTAGATTTTTTTTTTGTCCATGAGAGGAAGTGAGTACAGGATCTTCCTGTGCTGCCATCTTGAACCTCTTCTTCTGCTTGGTTCTTTTTTGTATCTGCCATGTCTCAGCTGAGATTCCCCATATGTGTATTTAGCATGAACTTCTTTTCGTTCTTGAACATACGAAAAGTTTTACAATCCTTATTTGTTTTTTCCACATCTAAGTCATCTTGGCTGTATTTCTATGGGTCCTTTTTTCTTTTTCTAGATGACAGATCGTAATTTCTTGTTACTTATGAGGTATATTGAGTCAACTATGTGATGAAACACTGTTTGATATTAATGTATACTGTTAATAGACTAATTTACAGCCCTTCCCCTATTGCTGCCAACATTCCTCCTCCCCAAAAGCAAACCCACCCCCCACACACCCCCCCCACATCCCCCCCCCCCACAAGCCAGAGGTAGAGAAAAGGAATAGGAAGCTTAGACAGGTGCATAGATAAATGATAGATCAATAAATTCTTATGTGTGCACTGATATATTTGCCAGAATATTCAATAAAAGAAGTGATTGGCTAGAAGATCACTAGGAATAGAGGGATAATTTTCACTCTATGCCCTTATCTATTTTTAACACCTTTATTGAGATATAACTCAGGTGCACAAATCAGTTGCTTTTAGTATATTTTCAGGGTGGTACAACAATCACCACAACCAATATTAGAACATTTCATTACCTTCAAAGGAAACCCAGTATCCCTTACCTTTCACCCAGATGTTTCCCATTTTCCACCACCCCCAGCTCTAGGCAACTATTAGTCTACTTTAGATTAGTCTCTGTAGATTTGCCTATGCTGGACTTTATGTATAAATGGGATAATGCATTATGTGATCGTTTGTGACTAGCTCCTTCAACCTTCATCTGCCTTGTTGCATGCATCAGTACTTTATTTCTTTTTGCCGCTGAATATTTCATTGTATTGATATATCACAATTATTTATTCATAAATTGATGGATTTAAAATTTTTTACCATTTGTATGTATTATCTTTCAAAAAAATAAGGCATTATTATTGAAACCCAAGTAGTACAATGACTTTTATAATTATACTTTAAGTTTATGATCCATGAGCTTAAATTACTAATATACGGAACTCTGCAAGCTTTTAAACATTAAAAGCTGGGGGCGCCTGGGTGACTCAGTTGGTTAAGTGTCTGACTTTGGCTCAGGTCATGATCTCACGTTTTGTGGGTTCCAGTCCCGCATCTGGCTCTGTGCTGACAGCTCAGAGCCTGGAGCCTGCTTCAGATTCTGTCTCCCTTGCTCTCTGCCCCTCCGCCACTCATGATCTGTCTCTCTCTTTCTCAAAAATAAACAAACATTAAAAAATTAAAAAGAAAACATTAAAAGCTGAATGCTGCAATGAATGTTCAAGTGCACGTATCTTTTATCAAATGTGTGAATATAAGTGTGATGGTTAATTTTATGTGTCAACTTGACTAGCCTTGGTGCCCAGATTAGACATTTCTGGGTGTGTCTGTGAGAGTATTTCCAGATGAGATTAGCAGTTAAATTGGTGGATTTAGTAAATTTTCCTCCTCATTGTGGGTGGGCATCGTCCAATCACTTGGCTTGAATAGAACAAAAGACAGAGAAAGGAGGAGCTTGGCCTTTCCCTCCCTATCCACCCCCCCCCTTCATTACTTGAGCTGGCACATCTCATCTTTCTTTGCCCTCAAACTAGGATTTACACAGTCTGCTTCCCTCATTCTTCGTATAGATGGAATTACACCAGGAGCTTTCCTGGGCCTCCAGCTTGCGAATAGCTGATTATAGGACTTCTCAGCCTCCACAATCATGTGACTCATAATAAATCTCTGTCTCTCCCCTACTGTCTCTCTCTCTCTCTCTCTCTCTCACACATATCATTGGTTGTGTTTCTCTCAAGAACCCTGACTAATATGTATAGGATAAGTTTCTGATAGTTTAATGAAATGCAGTTGTATTGATTAATAATTTAATTCATCTTTAATTCATTCATATATCCACATAATGGGAACCACATATATCAGAAGGGAGCTTCAACACTTACCTTTATTAGCTTATGATAGTTTTGTCATTATTTGGTTCACATAGAGGCAGAAATGAAGGCAACCCAATAAGTTACCCTGGGCAAAAATGTGACTCTTCTTTGAAGTATGTGCTTCAAATATTTCCAGCACTTTTTAATGGACTCGGGTGGTAATGGATTTTAAATCACTTCTAACTTACTTTCCAAACAGTTTGTCAAAACTGAGTCTTATCTGAAAAAAACTATAGAAACACTTTTTTTCATTTTCCCATAATTTTTATTCTCCCTTCCATTTTCTTCAATTTCTTGAGCCAGAAAATTTCTTGGTCATATTAGAAGGCTTACAACTTGAAAGATACAATTGACCTTAAAACACAATGGGTCTGAACTACTCAAGTCCACTTACACATGTATTTTTTTCAGTACACTACTTTAAATGTATTTTCCTTATGATTTTCTTAACATTTTCTTTTCTCTAGCGTACTTCATTGTAAGAATACAATATATAATACGTAAAGCATATATGTGTTACTCAACTGTTCAGTGAGATTTTTGGTCAAGACTAAGCTATCAGTAGTTACTTTTTGAGGAAGTCAGAAGTTACATGTGGATTTTCTGCTGTGCAGTTAGTTGGTGCCCCTAACCCCTGCATTGTTCAAGGGTCAACCGTATAGTACTCGCTTATTCCCTTTAAAGTGTGCACCACGGGGCACCTGGGTGGCTCAGTTGGTTAAGTGTCGGGCTTCAGCTCAGGTCGTGATCTTGCAGTCCGTGAGTTAAATCTCTGCGTTGGGCTCTGTGCTGACAGCTCAGAGCCTGTAACCTGCTTTGCATTCTGAGTCTCCCTCTCTCTCTGCTCCTCCCCTGCTTGTGCTCTGTCTCTCTGTCTCTCAAGAATAAATAAATATTAAAAAAAAAAACAAAACAAAACTTAAAGTGTGCACCAGGTGTTACTTGGTTTTGTTATTTTGGCTAGACCATAACTATGTGAAATAATAGAAAGCTATTGGTAAGAAGCCAGCGAAAGCAACTGCTATATTTCATTATAGTTGTGGCTTACGTTTTTACTACTTGATCCTTCACTTGACAAATTTGTTCCATTTGTGGGCTTTTCCCCAACAACTTCCTGGCTAGCCCTTTCCTAATCCTTTGTTTATCTTCAGACTAAATGTGGGCCTAGATATTCCTAAAGTGATTCCTAAAATCTGTTCTGCAGATGGCTTTTCTAAATATAGTCTTCATATTTAGATTTTAAATTGAGCCTGGAATCTTTTATTTCATGTACATTTTATATTTCACCTATGTATGTACTGAAATATTGTACCGTGTACAATATAATCACATTACTGTATAGCAAGGGAAAAGATAACAGTTGTTTCAACTGAATATGTAGGGTATTTTGCAAAGAGGAAGTATCTAGAACTAGAAAAATGAAGTCATGGAAAATTCAAAGCTGAATTTATACAACTGAGAATATCAGCTAGGTCTTAGAATATGAAAAGTTAATAAATTCAGCATTTAGAGCTCTAATGGAATAAGGAAATTGAAGCATATCAGGTACCTATTCTGATATAATTTCATTCACCAGATAGTTTTAAGTCTCTGCTATGAACCATGTATTTAGGTTCCTTGGACATCACAAAGAGGATGAATAGTGAATAGTGTCTTCTTTTGAAAGCACAAACTTAAAAACATTTCTTTGGATCTGTGAAACAAAAATGAGTAACAAAAACTGACTCAGTAGCATGTGATCTCTTACACGCGTGAAGATCTGATTTATGGGCTGGGCTGGGTTCAAGTGATATACATTCTATAAGCAATAATTGCTGCCTACCTCCCTAGTAGCCACCACCTGTTCCCACTTTTAAACTGATTTTTTAAAGTTTATTTATTTTGAGAGAGAGTGAGAGCAGCACATGTGACTGGGAGATGGGCAGAGAGAGGGAGAGAGAATCCCAAGCAGGCTCTATGCTGCCAGTGCAGAGCCCATGGGGCTCAAACCAATGAACCATGAGATCATGACCTGAGCTGAAGTTAAGACTCAGATGCTTACCCGACTGAGCCACCCAGGCACTCCCTGCTCCCACTTTTAAAGATAAACAAAGCTGGACACTAGTTTAAGTGGTAAGATCAAATTTTAATTAGTAATATTCTATTGTAATAGGGAAAAGAGTTTAACATGACTTTAACTTCAATTTGTATAGAGGGAGACTGGGTGATACAAAAGGAGTACGAGGGAATAGGACAGGAAATGAGTGAGGCCTCAGTGAGTCAGGGAAGTCAAAATTACAAAAAGTTGGAGGGGGGATTGGTTTAGTGAAACCCCCTTGGGTTTGATAACCTGTGACTATTGACGTTAGGCTCCTAGTCTCCCACAGAAGCTAGAATACCATATCTCAAGTCTTGACCAGAACAAACAGTAAGTTCTTTTGGCAGCCTTGACTTTTCTCAGGCAGGTACTTTGAGGGGGCTGAGGGTCATCATCCTAGGGATATGCTCTTGGGCTGTTAGAGTTTTGCTCAAGTCTTTGCAGGCCAAGGTTGTAGTCCCATCAGGAAGAGGGCTGAGCAGAGTCTGGCTAGGGTTTGGCCAAAGAGAGAGTTTGTCATCACTGCATCTTGATATTTCAGGTGCTTTGACTCTCACTACGAGTTCCCAGTTTTACATCTCTTCCACATTATTACTTTGCCTCCCGCATACCGAGCTGCAGGATGAACCCACCATGTGTAGAAACAAAAAGATAAAAAGACATTCTTGATGTTGAAAGGAAAAATAAAAGAATTGTCATTATTACCTTCCATTTTTTGCCCATTTCTCAATCTTGCCACATGTTGAGGGTGGAGAAGAAAGGGAGAAGGTCAGGGAGTGAAGAGACGATATAAGACAGGATAGTGTGATGGGGCACCTGGGTGGCTCAGTCTTGAGCATCTGACTTCAGCTCAAGTCATGATCTCAAGGCTGGTGAGTTCAAGCCCCACGTCGGGCTCTGTGCTGACAGCTCAGAGTCTGGAGCCTGCTTCGGATTCTGTGTCTCCCTCTCTCTCTGCCTCTCCCCTGCTCATGCTCTGTCTCTCTGTCTCCCTGTCTCTCAAAAATTAACAAACAAACAAAAAAGACAGGGTAACCTGAAAATATTAAAATTCATCTGGCAACAGGACCCATAGCAATGTAGTAGGTGCTTAGAAAGCATTCTAATGAGGAAATCTAATCCTTTCTTTATGAATCTTAAAATGTCTTGGAAGGTAAAAAGTAATGCAGTTCATGATAATGTAGATATGGAACTCAATTTCATGAACCTAAGGCTCAGATTGGTATTTTGACATGTTCGCTACATTGTGTGAAAGAGGGTTTGGAGTGGGTGGGTAACAATTTTACAGTGGAAAGGAGATAATATATTTATATTGGGCCAAAGAATGGCTATGTCACCTTGTGCATGAGAAGTAGATTGATAATGCCACAGAACTGGGGACACTATAGCTTCAGAAAGGCAAACCCAACAGAGCCTGTGGCATGCAGCTTAGTTAGGATGGAATGTTGCTGTCAGATGCTCCAAGAGATGAAAACAGGGAAAGGATTTAGCAGAAAGAATATCCAGCTGGGTTCCAGACAGGCTGTACTGGTTCTTTCATTATCCTGGAAGAGGTTGCAGTACAGGCAAGCATAGTATATTTATTTATAAATTAATTATTTATTTGAAGAATGAAGGCCCCAAGTTTCCAAGTAGGGAACAATGGATTTTTTGCTTGGAGAAGAGATTGCTGCAAAATAGGCAATCAAGTTACATTAATTCAGAGTATAAATTACCCAAGTGAAAGGAATGAAAACAAATGATTCCATCTGTTTTATTTTCTTTCTCGGTTTATTCTTAATATCTTGATAGCATGGCTTTTTAAAAATGACAATAAGATTGCATCTTTATATATGAAAAAGCCCCCAAAAGGAATATGGAGGTATGAGTTCCAGTTTGGCCATGGACAAGACATTGAATCTTTATTCTTATGTATTATTGACATAATAATGCCAACTTGCATGTTTTAAATAATCTTTGTGAAGATTAAAAGAGAAAGGGCTGCAAACCCCATGAGGGCGGCTTTTTCAAATCTGTGTCCAGGGATTAGTACAGTTCTGGCACAGAAGGTAATTAATAAGCACTTGGTGAATATTTCACAATTGAATAGTTATTCGAATGAAGGCTTTTTTAAAGTTTTCTTTATTTATTTGAGACAAAGACAGCACAAATGGAGGAGGGGTAGAGAGAGAGGGAAGAGAGAGTTCCAAGGAGCAAATTCAATGCAGAGCTTGGACTCATGAAACCGTGAGATCATGACGTGAGCCCAACAAGAGTTGGACGCTGAACTGACTGAGCCACTCAGCTGCCCCTGAATGAAGGTTTCTTAAAATAACATTGGAAAGAACACTTTTCTTTTGGATTTTTCAGCCTGGCTAGTTTGATACTTCTGTGTTTTATTTGTTTAGATTACATGGTGATTGTTTCTCAGCTAATAGAGTCAATAATTTCTGCAATATAACACTTTTCCTCCAGTATAAGAACATACTAAAATCTTCCTTATCTATATATTTTGGACAAGTTCCAGGCTATTTGAAAACAGTGAATCTGTTTATAAGAAGATGAAAGAATTCCCCATCTGTCAATGTTTACTTCTCTAGCTCTTGGAAAATAAACATAAAGGTTTGCAGAAACTCATAAAGCTACTGACATATTAAAATTTCATCAAAAGACAAATTTCAACTCTTGGAAAATAACAAAAAAAAGTGGTATATATTTTGGGATATAAATCATTAGAATGAGGCAATGAAACAAAATAATAGGAAAACCAAAAGCCTTAGTTAGTCTATGCTAAAGAATTTTTCACATGAAAAGTAAAGTGGTACATTAGCCCACTATTGTGTTCTAAACAACCTTGAGAACTGAGAGAAAATTTTCCTTTGCTGTTATTCATGGAAGCTTCAAGAGAATTGAAATGCGATATTTAAAAACAACAACAACCAACTAAACAAAATGTACAACAACCGTATTTCAAGAAAGAACTGACTGTGATGATCCTGATTTCAATGTACAACATGTCGTAGAGAAAGTTGTTTAGTTATATAGACGGATAGATACACAGAGAGAACCTTGAAGGAGAAAGTAACTGGTTTCTTTGTCAACATGAGAAAAATTCACAAACTCATTAAACAATCAAGGCGTGGTGATATTTTTTATTGTTTGAATTAAGGAGATGTTGGATTGACTTACTATACCAGTATGATTATCTTCCAAACCCAGCAAATTGGTGGATGTAGACACAGTCTGAACTCTACGAAGATTCCCTTTGCGTGTATCACTGTAATTCGTCCTCAGCAGGGAAAGAGGGAAGGTGAACTACAACAAAGCTGAGTGATGCAGTACTGCACCTTCCTACTTTGGATGCAGAAAATTCTGGAACAACAGAAGGAGTTTATAAAAATAAGATAAAGAGAGATTGTGTCAAAACTGATTAAATCCTCTAGTGTTTATCAAAAAGCTAGAGCCAATGCCAGAAGAAATATATGACGCTCATCAAAGAATGAAAAAGATAAAAATTTGGCCTAAGGCTTGAAAGGGAAAAAAGAAGCCAAAAGAAATTTTCCAGTAAGTGTGACAAAATCAACACTTGGAAGATGATTCTTTTCAGAAAAGAGGTACATTTTAAAATAAATTTCTGATGTTCATTTCCCCTTAAAGTGTACTCAGTGAGAGTGCACATGGTTCCCAAATACAGGGTAGGTAAATTTGATGAAAATATGAGTTTCATCCACATCTGGGAAAGCTAATCACATGAAGCAATGATTGGCATTGGTCTCTGGAGGAAATATCATACTGTCTTCTACTCACGGAGAAAGCAGAAATGAATCGTTGGGGGAAGAGTCTCAAACTCTCTCATCTGTGTTGAAATTCCTTGGCGACAGATGCTCAGAGGGAATGAGAAAAAAATACTTGAAATTGCAGCTAGACAAGGATGATGCAAAGTGTGAAGGATAAAAGGTAGCTTTAAGATCCCATATATTTTAAATATATCTAAGTTTTTTTCCTAAGTTTATTTCTTTATTTTGTGTGAGTGAGAGCATGAGTGGAGGAGGGACATAGAGCAAGGGAGAGAGTATCCCAAGCAGGCTCTGCACTGTCAGCATGGAGTACGATGCGAGGCTTCAATTTCCCAAACTGGAGATCATGACCTGAGCTGAAATCAAGAGTCTGATGCTTAACCAACTGAAGCACCCAGGTGCCCCTATTGTATATATATTCAAATGAAGAGATATACAAACACTTTGTTATTAAAAAATTTGGATCAGATAAAATAGTATACATGAATGTATTTTGGAAATATATTGAGCCAAGACAAATTTGGATTCCTCATAGTTTATATAATCTGAAGCTGAATTCTCTGATGAGCTAATAAGGACCAAAGAAAATTCTTTTATTCACCTCTTGGCTCTTTGTCTCCTCATTTAACATTATGGCAAAGATAATGTGGATAGTGAATAAAAAAGCAGATAAAAATGTTGGTAAAAAATAATACAACACTTTCCCCAACTACTTATTTGCTACAACAGCCCAGTAAGGTAAAAGGGTTTTTGTTAGGACTCTGCCATTAACTTCTATTCTGTAAGCAGGCTTTTGTTTTGCTTTGTTTTGTCTATAACAATGAAGTTTAGCATGCCTTAGGCCTGAAACCTAGACTTCTAAAGAAATTCCATTATATGGACTACAAGGTCTTTTTCCTTGTTTTTTAAAACCTCTGGTCAAAAGAATCACACTGTAGGTATATGACAAACTTCTTTTTGAACTAACTTCTTAAGATGTAACATTGCATTAAAATGGTATATATTTGGGGCCCCTGGGTGGCTCAGTCGGTTAAGGGTCCAACTTCGGTTCAGGTCATGATCTCGCAGTTTGTGGTTTCAAGCCCCATATTGGTCTCTGTGCTGACAGCTCAGAGCCTGGAGCCTGCTTTGAATTCTGTGTCTGCCTCTCTTTCTGCCCTTCCCTCGCTCGCTCGCTCGCTCTCTCTCTCAAAAAAATAAACATTAAAAAAATAAATAAAATGGTATATACTTGCCGTTTGCTTTGCTATCTCTCTGCAGCACTCATGTTACATTCTAAAATTTTGGCAGAAGAACTATGTTAGTTAACAGTAATGTACTGAATGAATACTGAGGTATTTTCCAGGCTCCAGATGGGAAATGCGTTTGAGCTTCAGAATCTATCTAGAATCATTATTCTCAACCCTAGCTGCTGCTTAACTTAGTCTGACGGGAGTTTAAAAAAATCCACGCTCCACCCAAAGAGACTCTCACTTAATTATTCTGGGGTAGGGACCAAAAATTAAGTATTGCTTCTAGCTGTAGTATTTGATGGAACCATTATGTCTCCTCTTTCTCTTACTTGCCTCTCTGTATGGTATTTGTTTCTCATTACAGCCTGGCTTCCCTGATTTCGATGGTCCCTGAAGCAACTGACTGTGGAATGAGGGGGTGGTCATCTTGTAAAAGCCTGGCTCCCTCTGTCATAACCTCTAGATGAAATGTGGTCCATGTCCACGAGGGGATATGCAGTGTCTAGAAAAAGGGACCCGGAGCAGCTAATATAATAGCACCCGGTTATAGAGGAATTACCTACGGCTTTTACCTCTCTTTCCCATGCTGACATGTTAAATAGGGAGTTTCATCAAAACTCCTCTAACTACATTTTTTAAATAATATTGTTGATTGATTGTTTTCACTTTCCTAATGAAATTATTTTTCCTCTGAAATGATTCAGTTTTGTGTTTATTAGTTTTCACGAAGACTTTTTTCCTCTTCTATGCAGATACATGTATCTGCCACATGGTGGCAGCCAGCATGTTCTTGAACCTTAAGTTCATCTGCTGGAAGGGACTGCAAGGGGTGAAAAGATGGGGAGAAGGTGTGGGAGTGTTGGTGAATGGGATGGGGCATGATTTTCTTTTGTGACTACCTGGTAGGGAACCAAGAGAGCAACAAAGCCTCTCTAAGAATAAGCTCGTTGATCGTTCAGCAAGAATTTCATAATCTTTGAAAATTGACGACTCCCAGACTTAAAGTGGAATCACCTGCTTCCTTCTGTTCTTGAAACTAGTCCTTTCTTACCTTTTCCCCATCATGAAAAATGTATTCACGTTTAGCTGTTTAAAGCTTTTGAAGCTAAGACTTGTCCAGTTAGGAAAAAATAAACAAATATAATGTTTCGGGGGCGAGTTGTTTGGTTCTTTGCTACCAGGTGTGTTTTATCCCGCATATCTCTGCATTTATCACTCAGATAACGGGCTTGTCTGATAAGGGAGAGGGGGGTTTTGACAGTGTCTCTTCAAAAAAACATTGGAAAAAGGCTCATTTTGACATCAATTTGGGTCTGTGCTAACTCATAGCAGAAGTCATCAGGTCACAGGAGATTGGCGCTCCCTGCAATGTCCACACTTCTCAAAACCGCTAAATTTTGCTGTGATAAACAGTACGTGCTGGTTAGAACTGCAGCCCTTGGTAAATAAATTCAATGCACTGAAACCTTTTGAGAATGTGACACACCTTGACCAATAGGTCTAATTCTCATAATTTGGGGCCACTGTTAAACTAAGAGAATTACCACACCACTATGAGCCCATTGACACACACATTTATTTAAGAAACATTAACTTGATTTGAAGCATTTCTGTTTATATATAAGGCACACATTTTTTCCCACAGTCTTCCTCTATTAAAATTAAAATTAATTAAGAAAATAACAGGATAATAATACACAATGTCTGTCTCTATGAAATCCAGAGTGATGCTAATGCTGTCAGTGTGGGGATGCAGGATTGTGTAGTTTGATAACAGACTTTGTGTTTAGATGGTTCCAGGTTCAGATTTCAACTCTATCATCATGCAACATTGGGAAAGCTACATAACAATTCTGAATCTCACTTCTTGCATCTAAGAATGATATTGTGGTTTTTGATAAGAGTGTTTTATACTTTAGATGGGTTACTGAATGTGGCCAGGAGGTAACACTGGGCTGGGAGAGTTTTTATAATGGTATTTCTCTAGCAGCAATCTGATGCCTAACTTGACCTCAGAGTTCCTGTAAGGAGGCTCTAGGAGAAATATTTACACAAATCGTTTAAAAAAAATTTTTTTAATGTTTTATTTATTTTTGACAGAAAGAGAGACAGAGCATGAGCAGGGGAGGGGCAGAGAGAGAGGGAGACACAGAATCCGAAGCAGGCTCCAGGCTCTGAGCTGTCAGCACAGAGCCGGACATGCGGGGCTTGAACCCATGAACCATGAGATCATGACCTGAGCCGAAGTCGGATGCTCAACCGACTGAGCCACCCAGGCGCCCCATACACAAATCATTTTTAAATGAATTTTATTGAGATAATAGATTCACATGCTTTGTAAAAAAAATAATATAGAACAATCTTTAAAACTTTCACCCAGTTCTCCTGCTAGTCATTTTGTAAAACTAGTTTAACACTACATCCAGGATATTGGCCTTGATACTATTGAATCTTACTTAGATTTCTCCAGCTTTATTTACACTCCTGTGTGTGTGCATGCGCACACGCATGTGTGTGTGTATATGGGGGGATTTAGTTGCATACAATTTTATTACAATTGTAGGTTTGTATATCTAGTACCGCAGTCATGATACCGAACAAGCCATTATCACAAATATCCCTCATATTGCCCCCGTATAACTACTCCCACCTACTTCCAGTTGTCCCATATACCTTATCCCCCTCACTACCACTAGAAACCAGGAATCTGACCTCCATTTCTAAAATTTTACTTGAAAGTGTTGTATAAATGGAATCATGCAGTATGTAACCTTGGGGATTGGCTTTTTTTACTCCATGTAATTCCCTGAAGATCCACCAAAGGCACATGTACCGATAGTTTGTTCTTTTTATTGCTGAGTAGTATTACTTGCACGCGTACCACACACTTTGCTCTTAACTATTCATCTGTTGTAGGACATCTGGATTATTTTTAGTTTCTGGCTGTTATGAATAAAGCTGCTATGATTTTTTTGTGTGAATATACATTTCTTTTTCGTTGGGACACATGCCTGAGATTCTGTGGTAGTTGCATGTTTTTGTTTTATGAGAAACTGCCAAACTTCGAGAGTGTCTGTATCATTTTGCATTTTTTACCAGCATTGTATCAGTGAAACGTTTTCTTGGATCTTTGCAACATTTCATGTGGTAACCATTTTTCTTTTGGCCATTTTGATAGGTATATAGTAATGTCTCATGGTGGTTTTAATTTATATTTCCTAACGGCTAATGATGTTGAACATCTATTTTTTCATAAGCTTAGTTGCCATCTGTATATCTTTAGTGAAATATCTGTTCATGTCTTTTACCATTTTCTAATTCATTTTTTTTTATCTTACTGTTGAGTTTGGAGAATTTTTAAATATATTATATGGGTCTTTGTTGGTTATGTGGTTTGCAGTTATTTTCTCCCTGTCTGTAGCTTGTCTTTTCATCTTCTACCTTCCTTCCGCTTGCCATTAGGCTTACCTTGCCCCCTTTTATCTAATTTCCGATCAGATATATGATTTGCACATATTTTCTCCCATTCAGTAGATTGCTTGTTCATTTGGTTGATAGTTTCCTTTGCTGCGCAGAAGCTCTGGAACTTGATGTCGTCCCACTTGTTTATTTTTGTTTTAGTTGCTTTTTTTTTTCTTTTTTTTTCTTTTTTTTGGTGTCAAATCTAAAAAATCATCACCAAGACCAGTGTCAAAGAGCTTACCACTGTTTTCTTCTAGGAGTTTTACAGTTTCAGGTCTTACATTCATGTCATTAATCTATCTTCAGTGATTTTTTGTACATGGTATCAGATAATGGTCCAGTTCATTCTTTTGCATGTAGCTGCCCAGTTTTCCCAGCACCATTTATTTATTAATTTTTTTTAACATTTATTCATTTTTGAGAGAGAGAAAAAGAGAGAGAGAGAGAGAATAAACAAGGGAGGGGCAGGGAGAGAGGGAGACACAGCATCCGAAACAGGCTCCAGGCTCTGAGCTGTCAGCACAGATCCCTATGAGGGGCTCGAACCCACAGACCATGAGATCATGACCCGAGCCGAAGTTGGACGATCACTCGACTAAGCCACCCAGACGTCCCTTTCCAGCACCATTTATTGCAGAAACTGTCCATTGTATATTCTTGGCTCCTTTTTCATAAGTTAATTGACCTTATTTGTGTGGGTTTGTTTCTGGGCTCTCTATTCTGTTCCATTGATCTATGTGTCTGTTTTTATGCTAGTACTATGATGTTTTAATAAGTAATATTTTAAATTGTTGAATACAATGTAAATTAAATGACTATGAGTCCCCCAAATAATGGTGAAATGTTACAATAATGAATATAATATGCAGAATATATAATTCACATGATATTATGTTCTTAATCCTAACTCCATAACTTATTTAAATATCATAAAATCTGGTCTTAAAATGATTTTTTAGTGATCTAACTTGTAATTGGTAGCTCACAACCAAAATGAAGGATGTCAACAAAAGGCAAGGACATTTTTTAAAAAAGAATGGATTGGGGCTCCTGGGTGGCTCAGTCGGTTGGGTGTCCGACTTCGGCTCAGGTCATGATCTCATGGTCCGTGGGTTCGAGCCCCGCGTCGGGCTCTGTGCTGACAGCTCAGAGCCTGGAGCCTGTTTCGGATTCTGTGTGTCCCTCTCTCTCTGACCCTCCCCCATTCATGCTCTGTCTCTCTCTGTCTCAAAAATAAATAAACATTAAAAAAAATTAAAAAAAAAAAAAGAATGGATTGTTTTAATAATTATTTTTCTAAAACTAGTAGCAATACTGTAAAGCCACTAATTTGCACAAACTTTTTATAATACTTTTAATTGTTTGTAAAGTCACTAGAAGAAAATGCACACGTTTATTCATGTATATTATTAGAACTTGCAATGGAAGTTTTCATGGCCACATTTTAGTGAGGAACATGGAAAATTTCATAACTTGTCCAGCATCTAGTAGGTAACATGTGATGGAAGTAGTATTCAGACCCACACTTGCTGCATTTCAAAGCTCATGGTTTCTCATTCTAAACCAAATGACAAAGATTTAGCTTGCTCCAGTACATAAAGTGATACTGCCCTTCGGTCAGGACTGGCTTCATGGGCTTGAGAACTGTGTAGTAATACAGAGCCCTGTACTGGGTTTAATGTGCAGCTACTGCCATCTTGAAATTTTACTTGTGTTTGAACAAGTGACACTGCATTTTTAGTTTGCACTGGGAAAACTTTAGATATTTCTGGAAAATATCTCATCAGCTCTTTTAACAGTCATCATGTATAAAGATATGATAAAACCTATCCTAATCGATAAACAAGATTATTTTGGACAATTCTGAGACTGCTCCATTTCTTATCATTAGAAAAACAACTTCACCTTTCAGATATCCATTGTCTCTTTCCTAGGAGAATGGTATTCATTGACCATGAATGTGCTATGCTCACTTGTTGCTGAGGAGCTCTTCAACAATAGTAATGTTTCTGGAGTTCTCCAAAGGAAGATATCCCACTGGGAATGAATGCCCCTTTATTTGACTTGAGCACCCCTTTTAAAAGCAAACAATAGGACTTGGAGCAAAAGTAACTTCCTCTGGTTTACGGAAGGGATACTTTGACCCTTCTTTATATTTTTTTGGTTACTTAAATTTTAATTTATTTTTTATTATCATTATTACTTTTTAAATTTACATCCGAGTTACCTAATATATAGTGTAATAATGATTTCAGGAGTAGAATTTAGTGACTCATCTCTTACATATAACACCCAGTGCTCATACCAAGTGTCCTCCTTAAGGCCCCTTGCCCATTTAGCCGATCCCCCCCAAAAAAACCCCTCCAGCAACCCTCAGTTTGTTCTCTGTATTCAAGAGTTTCTTATGGTTTGTCTCTCTCCCTGTTTTTGTATTGTTTTTGCTTCCCTTCCTCTATGTTCATTTGTTTTGTATCTTAAATTCCACATATGAGTGAAGTCATATATTTGTCTTTCTCTGATTTTGATTAACATAATGCACTCTAGTTCCATCCACATTGTTGCAAGCATCAAGATTTCATTCTTTTTGATTGCCGAGTAATATTCCATTATATAATTTTATGCGTGCGTGTGTGTGTGTGGGTGTGTGTGTGATAGTACTGCGATAAACATTGGGTGCATGTGCCCCTTTGAAACAGCACTCCTGTATCCCTTGGAGAAATACATAGTAGTGCAATTTCTGGGTCATAGGGTCATTCTATTTTTAATTTTTTTTTAATGTTTATTTATTTTTGAGAGAGTCAGAGCACGAGCGGCAGAGGGGCAAAGAGAGAGAGGGAGACACAGAATCCGAAGCAGGCTCTAGGCTCCGAGCCATCAGCACAGAGCCCAATGTGGGGCTCTAGCTCACAAATCGTGAGATCATGACCTGAGCCGAAGTCTGATGCTCAACCTACTGAGCCACCCAGGCACCCTTCTATTTTTAATTTTCTAAGGAACCTCCATACTGTTTTCCAGAGTGGCTGCACCAGTTTGCATTCCCACCAGCAGTGCAAAAGTGTTCCTCTTTCTCCACATCCTTGCCAACATCTGTTGTTGCCTGAGGTGTTAATTTTAGCCATTCTGACTGGTGTGAGGTGGTATCTCATTGTGGTCTTGATCTCTATTTCCCTGATGATGAGTGATGTGGAGCATTTTTTCATGTGACTGTTAGCCATCTGATTGTCTTCTGTGGAAAAGTGTCTGTTCATGTCTTTTGCCCATTTCTTCACTGGATTATTTGTTTTTTGGAGGTTGAGTTTGAGAACTTCTTTATAGATTTTGGATACTAACCCTTTATCTGATGTGTCATTTGCAAATATGTCTTCACTTTCCATCAGTTGCTTTTTAGTTTTTCTAATCATTTCCTTTGCTGTGCAGAAGCTTTTTATCTTGATGAGGTCCTATGAGTTCTTTTTTGCTTTTGTTTCCCTTACCTCGGGAGACATGTCACCAAAGCTGGAGGCATCACAATTCTGGACTTCAAGCTGTATTACAGAACCAGAAGAGACCCCTAATAGCCAATGTAATGTGAAAAAGAACGGTAAAGCTAGAGGCATCATAATTCTGGACTTTAAGCTGTATAACAAAGCTGTAATCAAGATAGTATGGTATTGGCACAAAAACAGACACAAAGATCAATGGAACAGACAGAGAACCCAGAAACAGGCCCACAAATGTATGGCCCACTAATCTTCAACAAAGCAGGAAAGAGTATCCAATGGAAAAAAGAGAGTCTCTTTAGCAATAGGTGCTGGGAAAACTGGACAGTGACATGCAGGAGAATGAAACTGGACCACTTACTCATACCATGCACAAAAATAAATTCAAAATGGATGAAAGACCTAAATGTATGACAGGAAGCCATCAAAATCCTAGAGGAGAAAACAGGCAACAACCTCTTTGATCTCAGTTGCAGCAACTTCTTACTTTGACACTTTTTTTAATTCATCTTCAAAATAGTTAATTTGTTGATGGGGAGCAGTGTGGGAGAGAAAAAGAGAGAAACAGACAGACAGACAATAACACTATCAATAGACTTTGTCTCCCACCTAGAAAGAATGTATTGGTCTCACATTGTGTTCCTATAGCACTTTTTATAAATCTCATTAATTGCCCTTATCACCTGTTAGTGTTGTTATTAGTTTAAATGTGTTTGTTCCTTGCTAGGTTCCTGAAGTAGTGGAATACATTGTTGTTCATCTTTTTTATTTTTTGGACCCCTAAAGTTTAGTCAAATTTTGATGGAATGTTTGATGAAATGAAATGCCAGATTTCCCTTGTACTTATATTTTGGTAATTATACATCTCAATCACAATTATGCATTTTTCAGTTGAGTTATATGAAAACTTCCCCAAACTAACACTTAATGAATCCCCCAAATGGATGCATAAGTGCTTCATTACCTAAAAGCAATGTTTCCAATTAGTTTCCACCTCTGGATTTTATTTTCCCACTGTGATTTAGCTAATGTTTTAGCTAAAGAGAAAGTCAGCCACTGATTAAACTAGTGTTTTAGCGTAAAACAAAATGAGCCATTATTAACATAAATCTTTCTCCAATAGCATTTGACAAAATCCACTGCTAATTATTTAGCCAACTACAGATGTCCTTGTCAGGTAGTAGGATCATAAAGATTCGTTTTGCTTTTTGCTTCATTTGATTTTCTTTTTCCTGGAATATGTCAATATGTCATTTACATACTAACTATGCACTTCTCTTGAAAGACACAGTGCAACTGATGATATGGTCTTCACAGAAAAGGGCAATTTTTTTTTTACATTAAGAAAAAGAAAAAAATATATATATTTCAGGAGTCATAAGACCAAACTATTCAAAACCTTGTGACCAGTAAAAAAAATTTTAAAGCAGACTTGGAAATACCAATATTGCACCAATTATCGAGTATAAAGCATGACAGAACAATTCTGAACTTTTTTTTTTTTTTTTTTTTTTTGGTCAGAGCAGTGGAATGCTGGAGCCAGCTTGCACAGGCTAACAAGAATGAAGTATGAACTTGTCTTCCCACCTGTTCGTTCAGTGACATCACATGATAGATTGAAATCAGCTGTCATGGGACTTTATTCACCAAGGTAATCATCAACTGCTATAAACCAAGGCCTTTTATCTCCCTGGAAAGCTAATGATTGGACATTTACCAGCAGACCACTGGGTAAGATTTGGCTTGATTTCACAACAAGAAAATTACAAGAAGATAAAATTACAGACTAAAATCACTCATGAACATAAATGTAAATATCTTTAACAGAATATCAAATAATTAACCCAGCAAAAACAAACAAAACATTATGATTGATATCATCCCACATCAATCAATGTGGTTCACCAGCCTATCAGAATAAGGAGAAAAACCATATTACTTTATCATCAGATGCATAAACGTCATATAATTAAATTTAAACTGGTAAAAATCTCAGCAATTTAAGAATAGAGTCAAACTTTCTCATTATGACTGAAAGTATTTACCAAAACCATAAAGCTAACAACACATATGAGTGAAATATGAAAAAAAATCTCACCTTAAAGAAAGTTGGGAACAAAGCAAAGGTATCTACTGCCAATACTTTTTTTTTCAATTTACTTAATTATTTTAAGAAAGAGAGAGAATGTGAGCTGGGAGGAACAGAGAGAAGGAGAGAGAGAGAGATTCCCAGCAGGCTCTGTGCTGTCAGTGTGGAGCCTGAGGTGGGGCTCAAACTTATGAACCATGAGATCATGACCTGAGCTGAAACCAAGAGTTAGATGCTTAACTGACTGAGCTACCCAGGCGCCTCAGCTGCCAATACTTTATTCACTATAATATTGGAGACCCTATCTGATTAAAAAAAGCAAGGGGAAAAAAGCAAATCCATAAAGACTGGGGATTATAAAATATAATTATTTTTATCTGCCAACAACAATTGTGTGTACAAAAAACTCAAAAGACTTTACAAAGAAACTACTAGAACTAATAAGTAAATTTAGCAAGGTGATAGTATACAAATCAATATGCACAAAATGAATTGTATTTCCATATACTAGAAACAAGAAAATAGAAAATAGAATTTAAAAGATGCCATGTACAAAAGCACCAAAACATCAAATATCTAGTAAAACATGGTTATGAAAAATGTGTAAAAGCTCTCTACTCTGGTAACTATAAAACCTAGATGACAGAAATTAAAAACATAAAAGATATACCATGTTCTCAGATTGGACGTTTCAATATTGTTAAAATATCATTTCTCCACAAACTGATTTATAGATTCAACGAAATTCCAAACAAAAACCCCAGCAAGTTTTCCTTTACTTGTTTTTGTCGAAAATGTAGAGTAGCCAGAAACCTCTACGTGTTTTAGCTGTGTTTGGCTTTAGTGACTTTTCACATGCTGTTCATTAATACATTAAAAGTTAATTTTTAAAAATTCTCCACGTATCCCCAAATTTCCTGCTATGTGACAGCTAGATAGTCCAAAAGAGAACCTGCAATGTAAACTTGAGGAACATCAGTGCATAAGGAATGGCACAGGAGGAAATCTAATAGACTGGGAATGAGTGAGAAGTGGGGAATCAACCCCAGGGATTGGGTTGTCGGGAAAACAATGAAAGGGAAGAGTTCAGAAGTTAGCACCAAATGCCCAGAGAAATCGAGTAAGGTAAGATCTAAAAGGATCTCTTGTTGAAGATAAGAGAATGGTGGAAATGCAGAAGAAATCACAGTGACTGGGTGGTAAAAGGAGGTGGGTAAGTGGAGAAAGAAAGTAGGGAATAGTCAAGCTTATAAGTGAAAAAACAACAAAAATTTTAGACGTAGATATGCAATTGAGAGGAATTGGAAGAAAGTAAGAAAATTCTATTGAAGTACTGATAAGAAAAATATTTTGGAGAGTAGTTCCTAAAGTTGGCTGCACATGAGGCTCACCTGGAGAGCTTTTGAAAATTCCTGTGTGTATTTAAGTGCAGAAGGTATACAGGAAATCTCTATGCTGTGAACCTAAAACTGCTCTTAAAACTAGTCTATTTAGGGGCGCCTGGGTGGCTCAGTCGGTTAGGCGGCCGACTTCGGCTCAGGTCACGATCTCACGATCCGTGAGTTCGAGCCCCGCATCGGGCTCTGTGCTGACAGCTCAGAGCCTGGAGCCTGTTTCAGATTCTGTGTCTCCCTCTCTCTCTGCCCCTCCCCTGTTCATGCTCTGTCTCTCTCTGTCTCAAAAATGAATAAACGTTAAAAAAAAAAAAAAAAAAATTAAAAAA
Organism: Panthera leo; assembly: GCF_018350215.1. Classification (NCBI taxonomy): domain Eukaryota; kingdom Metazoa; phylum Chordata; class Mammalia; order Carnivora; family Felidae; genus Panthera; species Panthera leo. The sequence goes on along the minus strand of NC_056687.1, from coordinate 117,232,495 downwards.
AAAAACAAAAAAAAAACTAGTCTATTTAAAAAGAAATCCAGTGCCCAGGCTGTATCTTAGAGGAATGGAATCAATCACTGGAGATAGGACCAAAGCATCAATAGCTTTTTTTTTAAGCTTCCATGTGATTCCAATGTGTAGATAAGTCTGAGAACCACTGCACTATTCTAATGCTTCTCATACTTGTGACAAAATTATCTGAGAATTTGTCAAAACAGAGAGGTCTAGGGTGGGGCCTATGAGTTTGCCTTTTCTAAAAACTCCCAGATTGTGTTGAGGTTCATGACTCATAAACCACACTTCCGGGAACATTCTCCTCCAGGGAGAGAGATTGAAGATAGAGAGAAAGGAGTAATTGAGTGGGCAAGATGCTTTGGCGGGGGAGGTGCGGGAGAAGCATGTAGATCACCAGTGGCTTGGTTGCTTTTCGGATGGGAAGAAAGGCAGGTGCGTGTGACAAGGAGAAAAAAAAGGAAGTGTGAATGTGAATTCAAATAAATTTGTTGGTGGATTAGCAGAAAGTGAAGGAAGTTCTGCTTTCATGACTCCAAGCATTTTAGGCTAGTACTGGGGGTATAGAATGGTCAGATGTATCTAACACATACATAATCATGAAATGATCATTTATAACAATTACTCAAGTGGCGTCAAAATTAAATTCCAGACAACATCCAGGTTACATTGATGTATGTATGTACATTGATGTATGTAATCAGGACACATTAGCCCAAGAAAGTGTGTGCAGCTGTAACCATATTGACTCTAGCATTTGTTTTCTCACATAAAAACCAAGAAAGCAGTGCTGTACTACCAGTATTCCCAATATCTGCCCAAAAGCAAAGATGACTCTTTTGCTTAGAAAAAGGACAGTCATTCAATAGATTTTTTGGGTGTAAATGTATGGAATCCATGCTAGACCAAACTAATCCAAACCCAAAACTTTTCTAGTCATCCAGTAGTTTGAACACTAATTGTCCATAATTATCCTACAGGATTTGTTTGTGGAACAGATGCCAGCTGATCCAATTGCATTGCTAGTTGCACCGGGAATGATGGTTTTACAGGATGGTTGTGGAACAGTTCTGAGAACACAGTCCTTCAAGAATAGAAAGGGCCAGGGGCGCCTGGGTGGCTCAGTCGGTTGAGCGTCCTGACTTTGGCTCAGGTCATGATCTCGCGGTCTGTGAGTTTGAGCCCTGCATTGGGCTCTGTGCTGACAGCTCAGAGCCTGGAGCCTGCTTTGGATTTGGTGTCTCCCTCTCTCTCTGCATCCCCCCCCCCCCCCCCCCCCCCCCGCTTATGCTCTCTCTCTCTCTGTCAAAAATAAATAAACATTTAAAAAAATTAAAAAAAAAAAAGAATAGAAAGGGCCAGCAAGGTTGACATCTCACACGCACTTTCAAGGGCAATAAATACTGAAGTTTGTGGTAGAGATGGGAAAGTTCTCAATGACAGTTCTTGTGAGTTGACAAAAATGTTATGGTTTTATTCCATCGATGATGCATCCTGCAGTATGTACCAGAAGATACCACGATGTTTAACCAAACAACCATGATGTTTAAAGATAGGGCCATTTGGATGACTCTGGTGGTCCTCTAAATTTTTAATAGGCCTTTATGATCTGCTCAATTTGGTCCCTTCAGCAACTCACAGAATTCTAGCTGAAATCTGGTAACGTATTCCAGTGCAAAGGTTCTCAAAGTGTGTCCTCATTAGCAATAGCAGTAGTGTCACCTGGGAACTTGTTAGAAATGCAAATTATTACCAAGACTTATGGAATCAGATACTTTGGTGTTGGGGTACAGCGATCTGAATTTTAATAACCCCTCCAGATGATTTTGATGCATGCTAAAGTCTGAGGACCACTATTTTAGTGAATGACCAGAAGTTAATAACCAGGAGCCCTGGGGTTTTCCAAAAAATGTCAGCACTCACTTGTCAGTGAACTATTTTGGTGGAGGACTTGGAAAACACTTTCTAGCATAATCTACTTTTCTCAGAGAGTGATAGGGTGTCATAGCCACCTACATAGTTGCGGACACTAACAGGTAATATATTTTTATAACCTTCTATAACGTCTTACTTTGGAGCACATTTTAAAATTCCAGTCGCCTTGTTCTAAAATTCTATTGGATTGGTTCTGTCAGGCAATTAAAAATCCCGTTTGCTCCCTATCAGATGTACTCCCTGGCTGGTCATTGTGTGAGCATATGTGAGTCCCACATTTTCACATATTCAATATTTTTTTCAATAAATAAATTTTTTCAATAAATTTATTCAATACATAAATTCACTAAATTTCAATAAATAAATTTATTCAATAAATTTAAAACATTGAAAAAAAAATGAGGCACCCCATTAATGCTGCTTCTTGGCCGTTTCACATTCAGAAAACAAATACACAACAAACTCACTCCAGTTTATGTAGCTGTTATCTTCAATAATTGATAGAAATCAGGTACTCTTGGGGCGCCTGGGTGGCTCAGTCGGTTGAATGTCTGACTTCGGGTCAGGTCATGATCTCACAGCTCGTGAGTTCGAGTCCCTGTGCAGAGTGTCGGGCTCTGTGCTGACAGCTCAGAGCCTGGAGTCTGCTTCGGATTCTGTGTCTCCCTCTCTCTCTCTAACCCCTAACCCACTCGCATTCTGTCTCTGTCTCTCCCAAAACTAAAAATAAACATTAAAAAAAAAAAAAGAAATCAGGTGCTCTTTAACGTGTTAATAACAACGACAGCTATACTTAATACAAATACCCGCTGGCCTCAATAGCTTCGTCCCTGCTATTAGCAGCAGGGCTTCGCTACTCCCCCAGCCACTCCTCATGTCATCATGTCATACCAGACGCTATACTCTAGAGGTACTCCATGTGTTTTCAAAAGGCAGTCTGTGCCTGTTAGTTCCCCCACTGCATGCTGTTCTCTGGTTCCTGTGCTCTCGCTTCCATTTATCCATCTCTAAAATCATCTGAAAAAACCTCAACTACTCCATAACATGTTACGAGAGTGTCAGTGTTCATACCAAGGACACTGGGTGTAGGTGCTATCAAAGCTTCCAATCCTCAGGGTGTTAGAAGAGCATCACATCATCGATAAAAGTAGGTGTAAACTTTGTCCCGGGAACTATTTCACCTGTGTCAGAATGCCTACATGGTCTCTTCTTGATCAGCTTTACCAGATTCTGGCCCCCAGTGCCAAAACCAGAAAAGATGGGACGGGAAAGAGACGCCATAGCTTATACATCTTTCTCCTTCTCCTGTAACTCTTTTATTGCCTGAGATGTATTTGAGAAGTTGTGAGCTGAAGACAGATTTATTTTTTCCAGCATATCCTACATAAATAGTTTAGAATCTTGTACTGGAATGTGAGCATTGAAATCTTAATGTTTTTTGCTTAGTCTTCGGATGCCTGACCAAGGCAAAAGCAGATATATTCAATTTTAGCATTCTCTTAATAACTTCAGACAAAACTCCTTCCTCCTCTAAAAAACTGTTTATATCTCTATAAATTGAGGCAAACAAACAAGATACCAGTTTGTGAATAGTGTGTTAGTATTTCTTCATGTTTTGTTGTGGATATGTGGGTATCTGAACTATCAACATTCAGTTAAATGTGGCTCTAATAACACTGTCTAACATATACTAAGCATTCAGTATGTATGAGGCATTGTGCTAAAAATTACCTAATTTTGGGGTGCCTGGGTGGCTCAGTTGGTTAAGCGTCCGACTTTGGCTCAGGTCATGATCTCGCAGTGCGTGGGTTTGAGCCCCGCATCGGGCTGTGTGCTGACAGCTCGGAGCCTGGAGCCTGGTTCAGATTCTGTGTCTCCCTCTCTGCCCCTTCCCCACTCATGCTTTGTCTCTCTGTCTCTCTCTCTCTGTCTCTCTGTCTCTCTTTCTCTGAAAAATAAACATTTAAAAAATTATCTAATTTTATGTTCCAAACAATGCTGTAAGTACTTTTCCACATAGAAAATTTAGACGGGCTGAGTACCTTGCCCCACTGATGCCAAATGCTGATCCAATCAGACCTAGATGAAGAGGGAAAACTGGATGTGTCTTCCAGATGTTGCGGGCAGGTAAGTTCACAGAAGAATTGTGAATGAGACAGATAATGTGGAAATGAAATTGCTGCACAAAATTTTGGAGTAAAAAAATCATGTTAGTTTTTCTTCTTTAAATTAATTTGCTTCCAAGTTTTTCTCACTAAGAGAATTCAGTCTTATGTATTTTTTCCCTGAGGGTGTGTGGGCTATCCTCCCGCTAAAAGGTCTTTGTGAAGACTACCAGGGAATGTAACAAAGAGAAACGGGAAAAAGTTCATAGGCCAAGATCCTGTAGTCCTCTATAAAGCAGGAAAATATGATGTTCTATATGTGAATCTCCCAGGCCACAGCACCAAATAAACATTTTAGATGTACGTGTGGGTCCATTTACCTCAGAAGTGGAGTGCATGACTATTAGATGAGCCATTTTTGACTCCTTCACATTTTTTATTTCATCTTTCTAGAACGATCTAGGTAACATCTATTCGAAGCATGAGCTTTTGCAAACAAAAAACTGCTCTTTTCTTCTGCAGACAGAGATCCCTACCACCTGGACAGGATTTATCCAGAGCATGAAATGGCAAGCCCTAGTGACAAGGGCTGCCCTATCCAGATGCTTTTTGTAAGGAAAAGTAACCTTCATGTGGAAATAGTCAAGCCTCATTTTGTTAGATTTCACTGAGTCTCTATCCCTTTTGGTTCCCTTCAGAAAGTGTCTGTGTAGTTCTGATGTAGGGTGACCTGTTCTTTGGAACTTACTGTTCATCGAAACCAACCATATTTAAGAGGCATCATAAATAATTATTAGTTAATTACACAGTGAGGTAGAACTGAAAAATAAAATCACATAAGAAAAACTGTTTCATAGGTAACACCGTCTCAGTTTATTTGGGCTATTATCAAAGAACACCATAGACTAAGTAGCTTATGAACAACAGAGATGTATTTCTCACTGTTCTCAAGGCTGGGAAGTCCAAGGTCCAATTACTGGCAGATTAAGTGTCTGGTAAGGGTCCACTTCCTGATTCATAGTTGGCTGTTTTCTTGCTATATATTTATTTTATTTTATTTTATTATTTTTTTTAATATATGAAATTTACTGTCAAATTGGTTTCCATGCAACACCCAGTGCTCATCCCAAAAGGTGCCCTCCTCAATACCCATCACCCACACTCCCCTCCCTCCCACCCCCCATCAACCCTCAGTTTGTTCTCAGTTTTTAACAGTCTCTTATGCTTTGGCTCTCTCCCACTCTAACCTCTTTTTTTTTTTCCTTCCCCTCCCCCATGGGTTTCTGTTAAGTTTCTCAGGATCCACATAAGAGTGAAAATATATGGTATCTGTCTTTCTCTGTATGGCTTATTTCACTTAGCATCACACTCTCCAGTTCCATCCACGTTGCTACAAAGGGCCATATTTCATTCTTTCTCACTGCTACGTAGTACTCCATTGTGTATATAAACCACAATTTCTTTATCCATTCATCAGTTGATGGACATTTAGGCTTTTTCCACAATTTGGCTATTGTTGAGAGTGCTGCTATAAACATTGGGGTACAAGTGCCCCTATGCATCAGTACTCCTGTATCCCTTGGGTAAATTCCTAGCAGTGCTATTGCTGGGTCATAGGGTAGGTCTATTTTTAATTCTTTGAGGAACCTCCACACTGTTTTCCAGAGCGGCTGCACCAGTTTGCATTCCCACCAACAGTGCAAGAGGGTTCCCTTTTCTCCACATCCTCTCCAGCATCTATAGTCTCCTGATTTGTTCATTTTGGCCACTCTGACTGGCGTGAGGTGATATCTGAGTGTGGTTTTGATTTGTATTTCCCTGATGAGGAGCGGCGTTGAGCATCTTTTCTTGTGCCTGTTGGCCATCTGGATGTCTTCTTTAGAGAAGTGTCTATTCATGTTTTCTGCCCATTTCTTCACTGGATTATTTGTTTTTTGGGTGTGGAGTTTGGTGACTTGCTATATTTTTATATGGTGAAAGCACAGGGGAGTTCTCTGGTGCTTCTTGTAAAAGGGCACCATTGTCATGAGGGCTCCACTCTCATGACCTAGCCATATCCCAAAGGCCATTATCAAATACAATCACACTGGGGATTTCAACATATGCATTTTGGGGAACGCAAACATTCAGTCTATAGCAAACATAAATCAAGAAACATCACCTGTTCTGTTAATTGTGATATTATACAATGTCACAATAATATATTGTGCTGCAAATAAGTAATATTTTGCAGTGACTCCCATAAAGAAATTGAGTCTATTTTTCCATTCCTTGAATCTGGACTTGGCTGTGTGACCTGCTTTGTCCAATGGGACATTAGTAAGCATAACTGAAGCAGAGGCTTGAAATGAGCTTGAACATTGAGCTTGCGTTCCTGATGCCTTTGTAACAGAGTTAGTCATCATGTGTAGAAGCTTTGGCTAGCCTCCTAGATGATGTAAAATATGAGGCTTGGTGCTTCTATGGTCTCGGACAACATATGAATGAGGCCACCTGGGATGAGACAGTCCCCAAGCAATCTGTTAACTGAATGTACACGCAAGAGTGAACAAGGTCTTGACCTAGAGAACTGTACAGCAGAATCCTGGGCTAAATAAAATGATCGCTTCAGGTTCCTAAATTGTGGTGTGGTTTATTATGCAGAAGAAATTTATACAAATAATTATAGTGAAATAAAACTTTATTTAAATATTCTCAGTGAAAGTTGTTTAATTTTGCTGAAAGCTGGCAAAACTTATGGCCAGTGTTCAAAGTACATGTAGTCCTAGAATAAAATGAAAAAGGAATGTAATTAGGTTGGTTTTTAAGGTGCAGGCCTTAGACATGAGAGTGATTTTAGGGTCCTGTGTTATAATAACGTGATTATAAAACCTATTAAAGGAGAATTCTGAGAATCAGACCTATAAGAAAGCAACTTCTAAGGGAATAAGAATATTTGTCTACTCTCAAACACACCAAAATAATAAATTTGAATATAAAGGCCCTTAGAGAACAGCAATTAATTCTACTTCATTTTTTGTATATTTTTTCATCGTGTATACTTAATATAAAAAAGTGTAGGAATAGAGAAGGGAAAAAGTTGTATTTCCAATCCTTGCAAAACTACCACTAATATTTTGATTCAAAGTCTTTCCAGACATGCACAATTGGTATAATAATATGCTTATAACCTATTATTTTTACTGCATAATATATTCTGAGTATTCATGCCATTAAAGTTCATTTATTGAACGTTTAGTTTGTCTTTAATGTTCTGTTTTAGAGATGTCTCATAATGTGTTTTTAATAAATCTCATACTGTATATTTTAGGTTGTTTTAGCTTTTTAATTTATTAGAGTGATGTTTGCTATATAGAATATACATTGCTATTTACTAGAGTACACATAATTATTTTTCTGCATTTGTATTAGTTTTTTTAATTTTTTTTTTTTTTTCAACGTTTTTTATTTATTTTTGGGACAGAGAGAGACAGAGCATGAACGGGGGAGGGGCAGAGAGAGAGGGAGACACAGAATCGGAAACAGGCTCCAGGCTCCGAGCCATCAGCCCAGAGCCTGACGCGGGGCTCGAACTCACAGACCGCGAGATCGTGACCTGGCTGAAGTCGGACGCTTAACCGACTGCGCCACCCAGGCGCCCCTTTTTGTATTAGTTTTTTAGAAGAAAGTAAAGCATGTGAAATATATGAACATTAAAAATTTTAATGCAAAAAAAAATTTTAATGGATGTTTTCAGTTTGTTCCCCAAAATTGTACCTGTAGCTCATGACTGCCTGATTTCCTAAACTTTCATCAGCATTGAGACTTTGTCATTAGAAAAAATGAAAAGGGGTATTTCATTGTTTTCTTTTTTTGCTTCTCTTCATATGTTTTTGAAAACATTTTCTTATGATTATTGGTTATTTGTATTCTCTGTTTAATGGTTGTATGAATTATTTTTTATATTCCTTTTCCATTTCTGCTGGGAATTTGATATTTTTTTCTCTTTTAAATAAAATTTATATTAATATAAGGATATTATTTATTCCTTGGTCATATTTGAAGCACATATTTCCTTTATTGTTTGCTATTAAATATTTAATATTATAATTTGTTTTAAGGTACAGAAGTTTAAGGTATTATAATTTAGTAGTTTGTTACTTTGTGATTTATTTACTTTAAAAATTCTTTCCATCTAGAGACCGGGGGTGGGTGCTGTTTGTTCATTTATCTTTGGTCAATAATTCACCATCTCCTTCCTTGTGTTTGGTCTGGGTTTGTTCTGTTCTTTTACAAACCTTTTAGAGATGAAAGTTAGCTCATTAATTTTCCACTTTTCTTCTTTTCTTTAGCAAGTATTTACAGTTATACATTGCTCTTTAACTTTACTTGCATCCCAAAAGATTTGGTGTGTAATATTTTAGTTAGTATACATTTTGATATTTTTTGAAATGTTATTATGTGTTACTTTTTACCCCTGAGTTATGTACACATTTCTATATATACAAAATATTTTAAAATGTGTATCTTTATCAATTTCTAATTTAAATTTTTGTTTTTAATGTTTATTTATTTTTGAGACAGAGAGAAACAGAGCATGAACAGGGGAGGGGCAGAGAGAGAGGGAGACACAGAATCCAAAACAGGCTCCAGGCTCTGAGCTGTCAGCACAGAGCCCGACGCAGGGCTCAAACTCACTGACGGTGAGATCATGACCTGAGCCGAAGTCAGACGCTCAACCGACCAAGCCACCCAGGCACCCCAATCAATTTCTAATTTAATGTTATTTGCTGTGACACCAAGGTCCAAGTGACACCAGTTCCCTGAAATTTGTTGAGACTTATTTCTTGGCCCATTATGAGAATAATTCTTGTAAAAACCTTTTTTTGAGAACAACTTATATTATCTACTTGTTTAACACAAAGTTCTACATGCATCCATTAAATCAACCTTACTTTTTTTGGGTCAAATTTTAAATAATTTTACTACATTTCTGTCTCCTACACCAAGTAAAAATCGAAAGGGGTGCATAAATTTCCCACTATGATGAACTTGTCATTCTCTAACAATATAACATTTTTCTCAATGTTAAACATTGATAAACATTGTATAACATTGATCTTAGGGGCACAAAGTCAAGAATTATTATATTTCTTTTGAATGGAATTTTTATTATAATGTAGTTACCTTCTTGATCTCTGTCCCTAATGTTTTTTTGTCATAAAATAAATTTTTTTTTTGTATTAGCTTTACTAGCTTTTGTGGTTAGTATTTTTCTGTTATACATTTACCCATATTTTCTTTCTTTACATTTTTTTTCATTAATTTAGATTTGTCACCCAATAATAACCTGGGGATAATTTAAAAATCTAATTTAGGGGCTCCTGGGTGGCTCAGTCAGTAGGGCATCTGACTTCGGCTCAGGTCATGATCTCGTGGTTGGTGGGTTCAAGCCCCACATCAGGATCCCTGCTGACAGCTCAGAGCCTGCAGCCTGCTTCAGATTCTGTGTCTCCCTCTCTCTCTGCCCCTCCCCCACTCATGCTCACTCTCTCTCTTTCTCTCAAAAAGTGAATAAATAGTAAAAAAAAAAAATGTTAAAAATCTAACCTAACACTTTCTATTTTTTAACTTGCAAGTTTTCCCCATTTACATTTATTGTGAATATTGTAAACAAAATTGTATAGAACATATTTAATTGATATCTTGATATAACTGAATAATTATTTTCTACCATTTCAATTTTCTATTTCTTTTTGCCCCAACTTTCTCCATGCTTTTCTCTCCTTTTTCCCCCACTGTGGGTTTTGTTTGTTTGGTGGTTTATTTGCTTTCTGGTATTTTATTCCCACTTTTCCTCTATACTAGTTTCAAATTTCCAGTCTTTTTGTTATTTTACTCATTACCCATGACATTTTAACATGCACATTTAACTTATCTCCTGAACAATACAAAGACCTTAGAACATTTTAATTCTAATAACTTCTCATAACTCATATATTTTTATTAGCTAGTATTTGTTTTGGGTTTTTTTGACCTCACAAATTAGATATTTGCTATTATTTTATTTTTAAAACATGTTTACATTAACAAATGTGGCTAGCATTTTATTTGCTTATGAATGTTATTGAACCTCAGATGATCGTTTTCAGAGCATGCTCCTTCTTCCTGAAGTGTTGTATACACTTTACAATAATCTAGGTGTTGTAAAAATCTGGGTTTCTTGATATGCAAATTTACTTATTTTACTTTCATCTTTAAGATAGTCTTGAAGCAAATAGAATGTGAGAGTTAAGATTTTTTTTTAATGTTTATTTAGAGAGAGAGAGAGGGAGGGAGCGTGAGTGGGGGAGGGGCAGAGAGAGGGAGACACAGAATCAGAAGCAGGCTCCAGGCTCTGAACTGCCAGCACAGAGCCCGATGCAGGGCTCAAACCCACAAACTGCGAGATCGTGACTTGAGCCAAAGTCGGACCTTAACCATTGAGCCACCCAGGTGTCCCAAGATTGTTTTTTAATCAGTACCTTGAAGATACCATTCTACGGTCTTCTGGCTTCCACTATTTCTGTTGAGAAGTCAGTTGTCAGTCTCATTGCTTGCAGGTGATTTGTCTTTTCTTTGTGGTTACTTATTTTTCTTTGCTATTCTGCTTCACTCTTAACATCTATATTTAGATGTTAATTTTAAATTATATTACTTAGGATATTTGTCCTTTATGTATCACTGAGTTCATATTTCTTGGTTCTGCAATTTTTTTTAGGAGTTACCTGTTCTCCTATCTTATTTGGAACTCTTGATTTTCATATTGATTTGTCTCTCTACTACGTTATGAATCATTTTCTCTACTGCATTTCTTTGTTCCCTTTTTCTTCAGTTGTATTCAATCTACTACTTAATCTGTTTTTTTTTCTGTTTCTCCAAATTTTTAATACTATTTATGAGGCATTGTGTGACCCAGACCTGCATATGTCTCTTGCCATTTTTTATCATTTCATAATATTTAGAGAATGAAGGTAATTTCTTATGTTCATTTGGCTCCAAAGACCCTAATATAATCAAGAGCAATATTTTCCTTCTTAAAATGTCTACATATCTATAGTTTCCAAATTAACAGTGATTACAAAAAGAAACTTATAACATTTTTAAGTTGTAGGAAATAACAGTAAGTTACAATGAACAAGCCATTTTGTTCCTATTTTTAGCAATTTAGTCTTATTTTTCATCAAGGATTTCAACTTTAGTGATCATGTTTACAGGACACTCTAGTTTTTACACCCTTTGCAATGGGAAAACTAAATCCATGATATGATTTTGGGGACTTAAAACTAGACCAAAAAATACAATTTGTGGTCAATCTAGATTTGAGCAAAAATATTAGCAAAGGTGCAATGGTAATCTCAAAAAATATGATTTTAAGCTAAATAAAATAAAAATAGCCTCACAATGAGGAAACTTGCTCCAAGCATCAGTGCTTTTATCTTAACATCAAGATTCAATGGAAACTGGATTCCAAATTTATCAGCATTGGTGAATAGTTCCCTCATAAATCCAGCCCATTTTTTTGAAATTTTGCCAAGAACTATTTCTTCATCCAGAGACAATAACTAAAAGAAAAAAAATATATATATATATGTATGTATGTATATATATAATCTTAGATGAAAGATCTGAAATAAAAATAGGTATTCCTATCTCGATTTTAGTAATTAAATATAACCCATATGAGTTATAATCATGTTGGTCGTTTCCTGCAATAAATAGAATGTGCAATATGACACATAATAACTTGGAAAAACACCTACAGACAATATCTATCTAAAAGAAGATGTTCAAATTATTGTACACAGCTGATTATACAGTCCACCCTTGAATAACACAGGGGTTAGAGGTGCTAAGACCCCTGGGCAGTTGAAAATCTGTGTATAACAATGGATCCCCCAAAACCTTAACCACTAATAGCCTACTATTGACAAGAAGTCATACTGATAACAAAATTAATATATATTTTATGTTATATGTATTATATACTGTATTCTTACAATAAAATAAGCTAGAAAAAAGAAAATGTTATTAAGAAAATCGTAAGGAATAGGAAATATCTTTACACTACTGTACATATATTTATTGGCAAAAATCTGCATATAAGTGGACCTGTGCATTTTAAACCTGTGTTGTTCAAAGGTCAGCTGTATATGATACATATGGTATTTTATATGTGATAACTTTATATTACATATAAATTATATCAATATATATGCTTAATAAATATAATTGCTTAAATTTGACTTGAGAATCAATTTAACTTTAAAAGAAAACCACTAGTTTTTCATCTGTTTTACACAGTTAGCTCTTTATTGAGATCTTAATTTTCTGAATCCCTCTACCCTTTCTCATCCCCTTTTCTCCCTACTTATCTAAATTCCCTAGAGCATCACTTCTCATACCAACTAATATTTATTTCTCAATATAAGAGATATTCATATAAGATAATATTTATATAAGAAAATAAAGTTATCTGTGATAACTCCTACTACTTGTCTGGTAATGAATGCCATGGAGGAAAAGGCAGGCTGATGTAATGGAATACAGTTGGGAGATAATAGGCAGGCTTAAAGAATTGGGGCGGGGGGTGATTTTACAGGAAGCCTCCTAGGGAAAGCACCATTTAAGTTGAGACTTAGAGGATCAATAGGAATTAGTGAGCAGGGTAGTAGTGAGAGAGTCAGCAACATGTGAAAAGGCCCTGAGTTGGGAGGGGCTGGAGCAAAGTGAAGAATGGGGCTAGTTGCAGAAAATGAGAAAAGAGAGGTATGCAGAGATAGATCATACATAGCCTTGTAAGTAACATTAAGGAATTTGGGAAAAGAAAGATATGGAAGAGTTTTGTGTAATCTTGTCAAAATTTCTCCAGCGTTTTCATAACTAACTGGCAATGCCACTCTTCCTCATCCTTAGCCTAATATCTTATATTTTACATTGCAAAGAAAATGGAAACTACTTGACAGGAACTTACTAATTCCTAGAACGTCATCTTCTCTAATAACATGAATAGTCAATTAACACATATTTTGTATGTTATATATATCATATACTGTATTTTTTTTTATTTTAAAAAGAGATAGTGTGCACATGTGGGGGAGTAGAGCAGAGAGAAAGATAATTTTTTTTTAATGTTTATTTTTGAGACAGAGAGAGAGACAGAGACAGAGTGCTAGCGGGGGAGGGGCAGAGAGAGAGGGAGACACAGAATCCGAAGCAGGCTCCAGGCTCTGAGCCATCAGCACAGAGTCTGATGCATGGCTCGAACCCACAAACTGTGAGATCATGACCTGGGCCAAAGTTGGATGCTCAACTGACTGAGCCACCCACATGCCCCAAGGGAAAGGGAATCTTAAGTAGCCTCCATGCCCAGTGAGGAGCCTGATGTGGGGTACAATCCCATGACCCTGGGATCATGACTTGAGCCAAAATCATGAGCCAGACATTCAACTGACTGAGCTGTGCAGGTGCCCCTCCTATATATATTTTTACAACAAAGTAAGGTAAAGAAAAGAATATGTTTTTAAGAAAGTCATAAGGAAAGTACATTTACATTAATATATGTGTGTGTGCGTATATATATATATATATATATATATATATATATATATATATTGAAAAATATCTACATGCAAATGGACACAGACAGTATTGTATCCATACCAACACTCCCTACTTCCTGTTATGGTGAATATGATGAATAAACTATTTCTGCTCCCATTTGAGGCTTATTTCCTATACGTGCATTAGGTCCCATACCAAGTAAGAGCAGAATTCATCAAATATTTAACATCTGCTGTTTCTCCACACTTTCCCTCCCATTTGGAGCCTTTCCTTCAAAATCAAAACAGGCTGAGGATATACCTTTCAAAAATACCTTCCTATCCACCTTGTGCCCCATTCAGCCAGGAATAGGATTAGGGTAAAGCAGTGAGATAAGTCACACAAGTGCATAGTCAGTTTCTGTCTTAAATTTTTGTTTATAAATTTGTTCATAATGGATATGCATTATGATTTTAATTTTAAAAAAGATTGATTTTAAAAAAGATTATATTCAAGTTATCACTTGCCTGAATTATTCAGTTTTTTGGTGTTTTCTTAAATTTTGTACCCAAGATGAATGGCTGACTTCCCTTACCATAGTCCCTGGTCCTGTAACTCATTCCTCCTTTATCTCTTTCCTACTCTTCATAACCAAAAGTATTGAAAGGGCTGCCCACATTCATTCACAACATGACTTTTTCACAGAATTGTACTTCCCTTTCTTGCTCATTCTTAGAGTTTACCCAAAGAGTGCCAGCTATAAAATCACTTTATTTCACGCTTAGAAGAAAGAGGAAGTATTTTATACAAAACCTTAGAGAAGGCTCCGAAGATATCTGAATAAGGTAGGATTTATTATATCGTGTAAGATATAAAACAACACACGGAAAGCATTTTGTTTTTTTATGTCATTAATAATGAACCACTGTAGCTTTGGCTTCTAGAGTTTTATGCATAGGCCACTCTGTTCCATTGGTTTTCAACTTGAAATACAAAAGAGTAGAATCCTGTGTGTTCATTTTATTCATTTTTGAAACTAACCATGTTATTGTCATAATTCATTTGCTTAAATATGTTTTACTTAATCAGTACATGCAGGTGCCAATCAGATCAGTAATTACTAAACTGAATTAACATAATTCTAGAGAAGGAAAAAAAACGGAGACATGATTTCAGATTAAAAAAACAAGCAAACATGTCCTTAATAGAAGACTGAATACTTTTTTCTAATCAAATATTTTATCAAACCAACAGTATTCTTAGGAATATTGCTTAGGAATGTTGCTTAGGAAACCAGATTTAACTAAGTGTAGTTAGCCGGTTGCTTAGTTTTGTTAACTATATTTAGTATTTTTAGTAGTTAACCTCTCAAATTATTATCTGAATGTTGGCCATAATCTGAGAAATGTATCAGTAAACACATAAAAATTTAACAAAATTGTATCATAAGAGTTTCAGAATTTTATAAAAATTAACATAAATATTTATATAACATTTATATATAATTTATTTATTATATTATTATATTATTTAAAATTTATAATTAATGCCCAATTTATGTCATTGTTCATTGCAATAAAGCTTAATTTTCTCTTTCACTACTCCTTAAAATATTAAATACCATACTTGTTTAATAACTACATACTTGAAATACAGCTTAAAAAGATGCCCTATGGGCACCTGGGTGGCTCAGTTGGTTGAGCATCTGACTTTGGCTCAGGTTGTGATCTCACAGTCCATGAGTTCAAGTCCTGCGTCGGGCTCTGTGCTGACAGCTCAGAGCCTGGAGCCTGCTTCAGATTCTGTGTCTCCCTCTCTCTCTGCCCTTCCCCTGCTTGAACTCTCTCTCTCTTTCTCTCTCTCTCTCTGTATCTCTCAAAAGTGAATAAATGTTAAAAAAAAATTAAAAGAAAACTAAAAAAAAGAAGGCTTATAATCACAAGTGTGTAAGCCTCAGTGAAGCAAGGAAACTATGTGTTAGAAACTCAATTTAAAAAATAGTCAAATAGTTATAACATCATGATAACATTTTTATCTTATTTTAATCAGATTTATTAATATATTAGAAAATAGTCAAACAACTAATTTGAACATGATTATCTTATAATACTCACATTAAAATCTAGATCCTTGAGACAGCTGGAAAGCATACATGGCCCTCTAATTTTCATTACATCCTCCTTATTCTCATTTTTTATTTTAAACTTTGGCAAAAATGGGTGAAAGTATTGATACACATATCCAATTTTTTCACCAGGAGGAGCTTCAACTTTTAGCTACAAAAGATTGAGAAATGTAGTATTGGTCAAATGAGATTTATTTTGATTTGTAAGCAGCAAATTAGTTTCATGCTACCTATTAGTGTTTTGTATATGTGAACAGAACTTTCTGTGTTTAAAGCATGCCTTATGTTTGGGAATGGACGTGGAAGTGAAAAAAAACTAGGATGTAGATATTGAAACCCCCAAATTGAGACCTGATGCTGCTGTTCATTTACTACATGAAATGTGGACATGTCCCTAAACTCTCTGTAACTCATTTTCCATTTGCAAAAGGGGGATAATAACATTTTTTAGGTGTTTATGAAGATCACTTTTTAAATTGCCATGCTCATGAGACATGTCTTAAACCCCAGTCACACCAACAACTGTTCTATTACCAATATGTGAAGGACTTTTGTCCCTCTATGCAAATGTAAATTTGAATTCACTAAAGCACTTTAAGTTGATTGTGATTTAACGCCCAGTTCAGGGCGACTGGGTGGCTCAGTTGTTTAAGCACCTTAGGTCGTGATCTCATGGTTGGTGAGTTCCAGCCCTGCGTTGAGTTCTGTGCTGACAGCTCGGAGCCTGGAGCCTGTTTCAGATTCTGTGTCTCCCTCTCTCTCTCTCTGCTCCTCCCCCTCTCGTGCTCTGTCTGTCTGTCTCTCTCTCTCAAAAAATAAATAAACATTAAAAAAATTTTTTTAAAGTAAAGCCCAGTTCAGAGATTGGTTGTATAAATTATGGTGTACCATCTACACGATGGGTTATTATCCAAGCATTTTTAAGTGTGGAGGAAGCTCTGTACACACTGATGTAATCTTCAAGTTACAGTGTTTTGTGTTAAAAAATTAGAGAAGAATATCTGCCAATTTTGTTAAAAAGACACATGTATGGCATACATATGTGCATATTACACAAATATTCATAGAATAATGCTGGTAGAATAAACTTGTAATACTAGTTCTTTCTGAAGAAGAATACAGGTGGCCTAAGAAACAAGAGTTTGAAAAAAAAAAAAAAAAGAAACGAGAGTTTGAGAGGCATTGTTTCTCTGGAATATAATTTTTTCTTTCTCTCTCTCTTTTTTTTCTTCCTTCCTTCCTTCTTCCTCCCTTCCTTCCTTCCTTCTTCCTTCCTTCCTTCCTTCCTTCCTTCCTTCCTTCCTTCCTTCCTTCTTTTCTCTCTGTCTCTCTCTCTGTCTCTCTCTCTCTCTCTCTCACCATGTATAAGTATTCCTCAGACTGCTAAGTCAAGAAGGTGGCAGTGGTGATGTAGCTTGTGAATCTTCTCAAAACTCTCAGAGAAAAGGACAGGACAAGTATGATAGCTAAACAAACAAAACCACTGTCAAATTCTTTATCAAAAGTAGATGCAAAAATTATAGCTCCACATCTCAAAATACAAGTGGATGTAGTGAGACAAGTGACAACAACAAGATATTCCTGAGATCCTAGGAATCCAGATATCACTAACGAGAAAGGAAAGAAAGGGATCCCACTCAGTGAAAGCTCAAGGGACCAGTCTGAGAAACACAGCTGAAAATGGGATGAGACTTCACAGCCCCTAATTCATTGACACTCCATTCAAAGGCTGAGAAGTACATGCAGAAATATGCAAATAAAAACCACACTATTTTAGAATAGAAAACTTTGATAATAAAGATCTTGTGATCTTCATTGCCTGAAAAATATTTACAGTATTGTGTATTATTCTCACTCTACAGGTGTGTGGTACAAATACATAATTCTCTAACATATTTCATTCTGGAAAATTTTGTGTAGCCAAACCCAATGTTGTAACATACTGCTCAGTGTTGAGGCTTTTTTGAAAGAATTCAGATACATTCTCAATCATGTAGAAACAATATTTACTGACCTTTTGTACATAGCAGTTTCTCCAGCAACAGCTACTTCTTAGAGTTCTATGCATAGTAATGACATCACGGCCTACATTATCATAAATTGTCATGGTAAAACGTCTTGAAGGTCCACAGAGATATCGGAGGAAACAATTACTTCTTTCTTCTGCATAATAAATTCTGTGTCCTTGATTGTTCATGACTTCATATTTTTTACTAGTTGCAAAACAACCGAGAACTAAAGAATGAAACAATGTGGTGTTTTATTAGTGATGGGAGACATGTAAATTGCCTATTAAATTACCTTCAAATATGCAACTTAGGTTTGGTAATAAATTACTTGACTCTAAGTCACTTATCTTCATCGGTGTCTTATTTTTGCCTTACAAAAACTAAAACAGATATAGCTACTCTCTGGTCCCTTTCACTGCTAAAATTCCATAATAGCTTTTTTTTTTTTTTTTAATCATTTTTGAATTTCTGAGAAATTAACTCTATTTACTGTCATGTTACTATTATGTTTTGAATTATGTTAAATGTTATTCCTCTTCATCTTTTTCTTCCTGAGGATATGAAAAAGACATTCAGTCTTTAATCTGGATAGTAGAACCCAAGAAAAAATATTTTACTGATGCTAAACTGGAGACAGTAAGCACTTTTATATATTATCCACATAAGATAATAATTAAATTCATCTCTTTTGCAAGCAAATGGAAATGTTATCTTTTGTCCTAATAATTTTGCTTCTGTGATCATACAGAAAAAACAGTCCTAAATTTGTTTAAGTGATTTCTATACCAAATGTTCACTTCTGCCCTACTTAGAAAAGTAAAATGGAAACAAAGAAACAAAGTAAATACCCAACAAGAGGCAATAATAGTATCCCCTTTGAGGATTATTGTGTTGCTTTTAAAAATGTTGGGTTTTAAGTATGGAGGGTCCTGAAAAAGCTAAAAATAGAACGACCTATGACCCAGCAATTGCACTCCTGGGCATTTACCTAAAGGACAGGAAAATACTGATTTGAAGGGGCACATGCACCCCAATGCTTATGGCAGCATTAACAACAATAGCCAAACTATGGGAAAAGCCTAAGTGTCTATCAACTGATGAATGAATAAACAAGATGTGGTGTGTATATACAATGGAATATTACTCAGCCATCAAAAAGAATGAAATCTTGCCATTTTCAATGACACGGATGGAGCTAGAGGAGTTTCTTATGCTAAGTGAAATAAGTGACTCAGATAAAGACAAATACCATATGATTTCACTCGTATTACAATTTAAGAAACAAAGCAGATGAACATAAGGGAAAGGGCAACAAAAAGAAAGAGGGAAGCAAACCATAAGAAACTCTTAACTATAGAGAACAAATTGAGGGTTGATGGAGGCAAGTAGGTAGGGGGATGGGCTAAATGGGTGATGGGTATTATGGAGGGCACTAGTTGTGATGAGCAGTGGCTGTTACATGTAAGTGATGAATCACTAAATTCTATGTCTGAAACCAATTCACCATGTATGTTAACTAAGTAGAATTTAAATAAAACCTTGAAATCTAAAAAAAAAAAATGTTGGGTTTTAAGATAAATAAAACCAAAAAAAAACCCCATTAAGTGAATAACTCTAAAAAAAATTGCATGGACAATGATTAAAAGTGATTTAAAAAATTCATCAAAGGAATATTTTTAAAAAGCCTTCAAAGGAAATATAGCAGTAGTTGTACAAGGATGATGTTTTTTCCTACCTTTAATTAAAATTTCAGATGTTCTTGAATGAGTATGTTTAATAAGTATATGGTACACTAATATACATTTAGCATTTCATTTTAATGTTAACCTTGGAAACAGGTATTTACAGAATTTCTTCATTTTTTAATGATTTTGGTGGCCTATGAACATAATTGTTTTCATATTACAAAAACATTTAAAAGATATTCATTTTTATTTAATATTCAAAGATAAATCCTGATTCAGTATTGATGAAAAAGTATTTTGACTGCCTTTTAAATTTAATTTCTTCTTATGAGTAGGAATTACATAGGCATGGCACGAATTTTAAAAATTTTAAAATTAAAAAAGTTTTAAATGCACACACACACATACACACACACATTATTATATGCACTACTTTGTAATTGTTTTTGATACTTAGCAATATATCTTGGAGCTATTCCTGACAATTCTGTAGAGCTGTCTCATTCTTTTAAATAAATGCACAATGTTAAATTATATGAATGTATCATTTAGAGCAGTTTTTAGCCTGCATCAGAACCATCTGGAGGGCTTGCTAAAACACAGGTAGTGGAACCCCACCTCTAGATTTTGTGATTTAGTAGGTCTGTGATGAAGCTCGGGAACTTGATTTCCAACATGTTCCCAGATGATGTTGATGCTGGTGGTCTGGCAACCATACTTTGAGAATAAGTAGTTTGGAAAATTAGTTCCCTATAACATAGATGGTTAGATTTTTCTCAATATTTTTGCTATTTCTGTGACTACTTAAATTGTTAAGTATTATAAGTACTATAAATTATAACTGTGGCTTTTTTCTGTCCTATAAATTCTCACAATTGGTTTTTCCTTCTCTCATTAATTTTATGGCTCCATACTATGTATTTTATTTAAGTATATTCATCCACATTTCAGGGAAAGCCCAGGTCTGACTCTTTGATTTTCTCAAATGGCTACCATTGTGTCTTGTTCATTATAGGTGTTCAGTGGGCATTCTGGAATAAATGGTCATTCATAAAATGAGTCATTTAGTGCAGGGCAGCAGCAGGAAAAAAAACAAAGAAAACATTCATTTTTGAATGCCAAAATTGAAAAGTTTTTGTGAATAAAACCAAACCATAAATGTCTATTTTAGTCTTAGATTCTCTAACGTGAATACAAAGAGTCACAATGGTGATAATTTTTTTAAACTAAACACTGATTTAATTTTATTTACATCTATCATAGCCTCATGTACATGAAACAAATACTTGTACTAAGTTGAGGAGATAGAGGTAAACAGTTGCATTCTAAAGAACAATTTCTCAGGCTTGGGAGTGGAATTGAACTGCCCAGAAACTTACCTGGATTCTGCTTCTCCTAGCAGAATTCCTGAAGGATCTGCAATCACTGCTTCTCTGAAATACCTGTATTTGAGGAATTTAGGATGGGAAGACTCTTTTAGGAAATAGACCTACTGTTTAGCAGGACTAAAAGTGCAGACTAGAATTTTTAGGAGCAATCTGGAGTCAATACCTTTGTCCTTTTCCATGAGAAGACTACTATTGTATTTATCTATCATTGACTATGGACTTCTGTATATTCTCATATTTCAAGGTTTCTTTTTGCCCAGTCACATGAAGCATTTTAATGTATAGGGAGTGGCTGAGCTACAGCACAAGTTATACATTCAAGAGTGAATATATCTGTGTGTTTGGTACATACCTTCCAGAAGATCGAAACGTTGACACACTAGTAACTGATTTATCTAATAGAGTAGAAAATAAAGATAGGTAGTATGAAGTAATTAAATTAAACTTAAAGTACCTACCAATAAACATATACGTTAATACCTATATTTAGGACATTTAAAGTAATTGACCTATTATTGACATCTCTCTATTTTCTGTCAAATGTTATATACTAGTCTAAATGTGAGGTAGGGTTTTTTTGGCCATCCATATACAGTATACTCTAAAAATGTTTTTGTTAAGTATTAAACAATTACAGGTACAGTCAGACATTTATCCAAAGCACAATTACGAGTTAAATATAATTATAAAGATGTCTTAAATAGAAACCCAAACCCATCATGCAAGCAGGTAATGTTCCTCAATGCTCTCTTTAGGGAAGTAGAAGATGTGGGAAAAAAGGTCTTCTGTTCCATGTGAAAGATAGTGAAGACTAGAAGACTTTACATGCTGTAAGTGAAATTCCGTGACCAAATTGATAGGGTTGCTAGATTTAGTAAAACAAAATAAAACAAAGCAAAAACACCAGAATGCTCAGTTAAACTTGAATTTCAGCTAAATAATGAATAATTATTACCATAACTATATGCCAAATAATGCATGAAACATTAACCTAAAAAATATTTGTTTATCTGAAATTCAAATGTAACTCAGTGTCTTGTATTTTATCTGGCAATTCTACAAATAGACAAAAGCAAAAAAGAAAAGAGGGACTGGAACTCTCTGCCACTGGTGGGTCACACAGAGACTAAAAATAAAACAATATATATGTACCCTTATACTTATCGCAGCATTATTTACAATAGCCAAGATATGGAAGCAACCTAAATGTCCATCAATAGATGAATGGATAAGAAAAATGTAGTATATATACACAATGGAATATTACACAGCCATCAAAAGGGATGAAATGGTGCTATTTGAGACAACATGGATGGACCTAGAAGATTTATTCCAAGTGAAATAAGTCAGACTGAGAAAGACAAATACATATGATCCCACTCATAAGTGGAATCTAAAAAACAAAACAAAACAAAAAACAAATGAAAGCAGAAATCAGACCTATAAATATAGAGAAAAAACTAATGGTTGCCCGAGGGGAGTGGGGTGTAGGGAGCTGGGCAAAAAAGGTGAAAGGGAGTGGGAGATCTAGGTTTCCAGTTATGGAATGAATAAGTCATGGGAATAAAAAGCACAGTGTAAGGAATACAATGATATTGTATTAGTGTTGGGTGTAATGGGACATATGTTAGCTATACTTGTAAACATAGCACAAAGTACAAACTTGTCAAATCACTAAGTTACACATATGACATTAATATAATATTGTGTGTCAGTTACACTAAAAAAAATAATGAACCCAAGAGTCACTACGTTGGTTATTTACACAGACCAACATCACAGTGAGAAAATACAATTACTAATCCAAATGCTGATGCCAGGAAAAATCTAGATTTCCTCAAAGCTAGTTCTGTGAATGTTTTTGAGAAACCTTGTTGATAAAAGGACCTTTTTAGTTTGTAGTATCAAACACGACTACCACAAAGACAAAAAGATAAATGAGCTTGAAACAATGGAAGCAGAAGCAGGTGTTGCATGCACATGAGGAGTTTAAATATTTTGTCTAATGAATACAATGATGATAGAGTCAAGGTCATCTTCTAAGTGGTGGCTCTTAGCCTCAAAGATTTAGATTCCTTTCTAGTTTTTACTGTTGTGTTTTCCAGCTTCTCATCTGGAACATTGGAAGGAGGCTGGGAGTGTGCAAGGGATACCTCACAACCAGAGCTTAACTGCATTTCTCTGAAAACATTCTGAATCAATAAAGGGCTTGCAGGGCTGTCTGCAGAAATGTGTAGACAGATACAAAATAACAAAATGATCTGAATTCTGGAGCATGGGAAATCTGAAAACATGGGAGGCAGTGTGGCTGTGGAGATGTGAAAACAAAAAGCAGAAAAGAAAATGTGAACCAGGAGAGAGTCTAAATGCAATCATCTGTGCAGTGTGAATGTTATTTCAAAGGAGGCAGGACCCTCTGGTGTATGTATAAGACTGGTCACACAGGGGCACCTGAGTGGCTCAGTCGGTTAAGCATGACTCTTGATTTCAGTTGAGGTCGTGAGCTCACGAACCAAGAGTGTGGAGCCTGCTTGGGATTCTCTCTTTCCCTCTCTTTCTGCCCCTCCCCCATGCTCGATCTCTCTCTCTGTCTCTCTCTCTCTCTGTCTCTCTCTCTCTCTCTGTCTCTCTCTCTCTGTCTCTCTCTCTCTAATAAAAAAATTAAAAACAAAAAATAATGGGTCACACCATGAAACAATTTGGTCTTATACAGTGAATAGCATCTTTAGGTTTCAACTGTTCTTCACTTATTACCATGACTTATATTTAAAAAATTAAAAAAAACAGCTTAGGCAATACTCAGATCCTACATGGTATCACTTTATGAGTTGTTGCTGTGTCCCCACATACACAACACTTACTAGGTTTTGAAATCATTCTAACATTTCTTTAAACCAGATGATCTGGTAGCTGAGGAATTTCGGAGAGAAATTGGGAGACTGATAAGATCTACTCCTTTGGATGTAAGGGAGCATTGCTTATGAAATAATACCCCCACTAAATGAGTTTAATAAGTATGAAATACATGGATGGAGACATACGCTAAACACTAAGAAGTGGAATTATGGGGGCTCCTGGGTGGCTCAGTTGGTTGGGCGTCTGACTTTGGCTCGGGTCATGATCTCACGGTTCGTGAGTTTGAGCCCCGCAATGGGCTCTGTGCTGACAGCTTAGAACCTGAAGCCTGCTTAGTATTCTGTGTCTCCCTCTCTCTCTGCCTTCCTCTGCTCGTGCTCTCTCTCTCAAAAATAAATAAACATTAAATTTTATTTTAAGAAATGGGCTTATAACTTTCAGTTTATTAGGATAGAAATATTAAGAAGATTTGCCATAGTTAAGGCTTTCTTAAGGAGAAACATTTGTCAATTAATTTAAATGTGAAATTTTAACTTTTTTTTTTTTTTACCACAGGAAAAGGAAATGAAGAGGGGTGGGTTAAATAGATGTTGGGTACTAAGGAGTGTACTTGTGATGAGCACCAGGTGTTTTATGGAAATGTTGAATCACTGTATTGTACAGTAATACAACACTGTATGTTAACTGACTGGAATTAAAATAAAAACATAAAAAAAAGAAAAGGGAAATGAAAAACTATCAGTCTGTAAAGTAGGTTCACAAAATTTTTTAAAGACTTATTAAAAATATTTTTTTAATTCAGAGAAATATCTATGCTGTAATTGAGAATAAAAAATTTAATGTAGTTTTTACCCTTTACTTATATTCAAAATTGAATCTTCTTAGATTGATATCATTGTTTGCGACAAGTTTATAATTAAGCACTGAAAATGTAAATAACCTTTTTAAGAAGGAACATACTCTTTAGCTTTTAAAGTATCGAAAACTAAGATGAGGCCAGTGATTAGTCATGTGAAATGCCAAACTTAATTATTCAGAGACAGCATTACAGGAAATTAAATCAGAATTGATTGAATAAACAAGATAGTAATTCAGTGTCACTAAATCTGGTAGAGAACTGGAGACAATCTTCCTAGTAATATTGCACATTTCACGATTGCATATCGGGCTTCCCATACCTAAGTACATAGATGAACTGAAGATTCCTGAAGCCAGTTTTTACTTACATTCTCAAATTCCAATTTCCTACTTTAAAAAGCAAGTATTCATTTTTAAATGGGCTTTTCAGGAAATACATTTGTAAATGACCATGTTATAACGTCTACAATGTAAATTTACTACTTCACTCAACATTTTAAATTAAATGTAAAAATCTTAATGTTACAGGTAAAATACTTCAATCCGCAGTCAAAATGCTTTCCTGTAACACACATTGTATTTTGAAACCATCAGATTCATATTATTGCCATTCCAACCAGAAGCACATTACCATACCTGAGTCAGATATTCCAATCCAGGTGGACAATTGGGTATTGTCCCTGGTGTTTGCATCCATTGTATCAGGGACTGACGATTACGAAAAGCCATAGTCAAGATCATATAAATACTCACGCATGTGACAGATTGAAGAGATTTCTCTTTTTATCTCTAAAATCTAAAATGAAAGAAACATTAACCTCGTTTGAGACAAGAACCAACTTCAATTTCAGGTTCATTTTTCTTTATTTAATGGTATAAACATCACCCATACTGATTTTTTTAAATTGGTTTCAACTGAAATATTTAGAATTTTATTCTCAACTAAAACCAAAAAGGAATCTCAGGCATACAAGAAATCCCAGTTGATACCAGTATCATAAACTGTGTAATTGTTACGCACATTCCTATGTGGCCCTTGATCTTTTTAAATACACTTAATTCTTTAGGTTCAGAATCAATTGACAATGATTAGATGCCTTCTTTCTCTTCAATGTTGAAAGACGTGTTATGGTGGACATGATAACAGTTTGTTCTGCATAAAGATCAGACAAAAATTTTTAAATTGAGGTTTGGAGAACCATCTATCTCTAGTTCTGTGATTCTGACAAACTTAGAATAAATATATATGGAGTCAAATTTTTCTTTCTGGCCCTGAATAAAGTCTCATTATTCTCTGTATTTTCCTCAGGTTGTATCAGAATTAAACTTACAAAATAAATGCACAAACCCGTGCTTCTAGCTCAAAATTTAGGAGGATGATTCTAAGTGCTTATAAACACATTTAAGGTATTACAGAATTCATTACATTGTTTTGAGGCAAATATTAAAGTTTACTTTCATTCAGGTACATTAAAATAAAATAAAATAAAATAAGAAATAAATAAGAGATAAAAAAAGTAAAAGAAATAAATAAGCAATGACAACATAAATGCAAGAGATGAACATCAATCATGGTAAGAGAAAGATGTGTTTTGGAAAAACATTTACTACAGAATATAAGAGTGAGTTTTAAATAGATTGCATTCCAAATAATCAGATTATGAAGTTAGAGCTAAGATAAAGAGAAAGGAAGAAAAGATGGTAGCAAAAGAGAGAAAAAATGCAAATTGAGATTTTTTTTTTAGTTTAGCTGTTTATTTACATTTTTATGATTAAAATTTTGAAGAACAGCAAAATGTCTTACAAAGTGGCTAGCACATTTTACATGAACACTGGCCATGTATGAGAGTTCTAATTTCTCAGTATTCTTGCAAACACTTGTTATTTGTTTGTCTTTTTAATTACAGGTACCCTAGTGGGTTTGAAGACATATCTCATTGTGTTTTTTACATGTCCCTAATGACTAATTTTAGTGAACAACTTTTCATGTGTTTTGGCCACTTATATATGTTTTTTTGAAGAACACTGTCATCAAATCCTTTGCCCATTTTTACCTATGTTATTTGTCTTTTTATTGCTGAATTATGAATGATTTTACATGTAATGCCCCCGATTTCGAATCCGAGAGACCACCAAGGAGCAGATACCGATGCAAAGGCATGAGGGTTTATTTGCAAGCTCGAGCTTGGGCCCAAGTATACCCGACACAGCAGAGCAGGGACTTGGACCCCTAGGTTAAGAGGCGTAGCACTTTTATAGGGGCCAGTGGCCAATGAGATTGTAACACACACAGAAAGTTGCATAGTCATGTCAGTCCACACGCAGGTGGCCAATTGCATTACAATTTACCCTGTAGTAACTGTTTGAACTAGCCTATCACTCTGGTCAGAATTGGCACGCAAGTTTGGTGGGAAAAAGGCGGGTTTAAGAATTGGTGCGCGTTTGGCGGGCAAAAGGCAGGGTTTACATTCTTTGGTGGTTAAGGGTTCCACATTCCTATATGAGTGCTCAGTAAGGTTTCCAGTAAGGGTGTGCTCAGCGGCTTGACTAGGGTGGGGGAGTGTCTTAAAGCAATAAGCAGGTCATGTGGGGGTTATACATGAGATGGTGGGTGTAGCACAAAATGGAGTTAGTCTTGCTCTGCTTGTCCAGGGGTAGGGGGTTTTTGTTAAATTCCTTGGATCCCACATACACATTTTGGATTAAGTCCCATTATAATATACACACATATTTTTATCTCATTGTATAGGTTGTCTTTCCACTTTCTTGATGTCCGTTGAAGTACAAAAGTTTAAAATTTTTTATGTATTCCAATTTATCTATTTTTGTTGTTATTTTTGTTTATGCTGTAGGTGTCATATCTAAGAAACCATTTCTTAATCCTAGGTCACAATGATTTATACCTCTGATTTTATCCATAGTATTAACGTTTTAGGTCTTACATTTGGATCTTTGATCCCTTCCAAGTTAATTTTTGTATATTCTGTGAGGTAGGGGTCCAAATTTACTCTTGTGCATGTGGATGTACAGCATCATTTGCTGAAGAGATTGTTTTGTTTTTTTTTTTCATTGAATTGTTTTGGCACCCTTGTTGAAAATCAATTGGCCATAAATGTAAGGGTGTATTTCTGGATTCTCATTCTGTTCCATTCATATATGTCTATCTTTCCTAAGTACCGGTGTCTTTAGTTTGTAGAGGTTTAGAAAGGGAGAAGAGTGAGTTCTCCAACTTTATTTTGCTCCAAGATTGTTTTGTATACTTTGGATGCCTTGAGTTTCCACATAAATTTTAGGGTCACTTCATCAGTTTCTACAAAAAAAAAGCTACCTGTGATTCTGATAGAGATTAATTGATTATGTAGGTCACATTAGGGAACATTGCTATCTTAATAATATCAAGACTTCTAATCACAAGGATCTACAAAATTTCATTCCTTTAGATGTTCTTTAATTTCTTTCAATAATATTTTCTGTTTCAGAATTTTGTGCATCTTTTAAAATTTACTCCTAGATATTTCATTTTTTTGATGTTATTGTAAATATAATTGGTTTTTTTTGGGACAATTCACTGCAAGTTTATAGAAATATAATTGATTTCATTTCATTTATTGTAAATACTGCAAGTTTATGGAACTCATTTTTTAATTCTAATAATGTTTTAGTGGAGCCCTTAGGGTTGCTATAGAAGATTATGCCATCTCCAAATAGAAAAAGTTCTATTTTTCTTTCTAATTTAGTTGATTTTATCCCATTTTCTTGCTTCATTGATCTGACAAGAGCTTTTAAAACAATGTTGAACACAGACACACCTTGTTTTATTGCATTTCCCTTCATTATGCTTTGCACATATTTCATTTTTTACAAATTGAATGTTTGTGGCAACACTGCATCTAGCAAGCCTATCAACACCATTTTTCCAACTGCATTTGCTCACCTCATGTCTCTGTCGCATTTTGGTAATTCTCACAATATTTTAAACTTTTTAATTATTACTATCTTTATTATGGTGATCTACCATTGGTGATCTTTGATGTTACTATTGTAATTGTTTTGGGGTGAAACAAACATTAATTGAGTAATGTTTTTTTGTGTTCTGACTACTCCACCAACAGGCCACCCCCCTCCTTTTCTTTCCTCTCCATTGGTCTCCCTATTCTGTGAGACATAACAATATTGAAATTAGGACAACTAATAACCCCACAATGACCTCTAAGTGTTCAGGTGAAAGGAAGTGTCACACATCTCTCACTTTAAATTAAGAGCTATAAATGATTCAACTTAGTGCAGAAGCAATGTTGAAAGCTGAGGTAGGCCAAAACTTAGGCCTCTTACACCAAACTGCCAAGTTGTGAATGCAAAGGAAAGGTTCTTGAAGGAAATAAAAGTCCTACTCCAGTGAACATAAGAATAAGAAAGCAGAACAGCCTTATTGCTGAAATGGAGAAAATCTGAGTGGTCTGGATTGAAGATCAAACCAGCCACAATATTCCCTTAAGCCAAAGCCTAATCCAGAGCAAGGTCCTAACTCTCTTCAATTCTACGATGGCTGAGAGAGGTGAAGAAGATGCAGAAGACAAGTTTGAAGCTACAAAGATTGGTTTATGAGGTCTAAGGAAAGATGCTGTCTTCATAACTTGAAAGTGCAAGATGAAGTAAGTGCTGATGTCGAAGCTGCAGCAAGTTATCCAGAAGGTCTAGCTGAGATCATTAATGAACATGACTACACCAAACAACAGATTTTCAGTGTAGATGAAGCAGCCTTCTGTTGGAAGAAGATGCCACCTAGGACTTTGTTAGCTAGAGAGGAAAACTCAATACCTGGCTTCAAAGCTTTAAAAGACAGGATGACTCTCTCATTAGGGGCTAATGCAGCTGGTGACCTTAAGTTGAAGCCAGTGCTCATAGATGATTCTGAAAATCCTAGGGCCCTTAAGAATTATGTTAAATCTACTCTGCCTGTGCTCTGTAAATGGAAGAATCAAGCCTGGAAGACAGCACATCTGCTTACAACATATTTTGCTGAATATTTTATGCCCACTCTTGAGATCTACAACTCAGAAATAAAAATTCCTTTCAAAATATTACTGCTCATTCACAGTGCACCGCTAACCCAAGATCTCTGATGAAGATGTAAAATGAGATCAATGTCATTTTCATGCCTGCTACCACAACATACATTCTGCAGCCCATGGGACAAGGAGTAATTTTGACTTCAAAGTCTTAATATTTAAGAAATGCATTTTGTAAAGCTATAGCTGTCACAGACAGTGATACTTCTGATGGTCTGGGCAAAGTAAACAAAAACTTCTGAGAAGGATTCACCATTCTAGATGACATTAAGAACATTTGTGATTTATGGGAAGAAGTCAAAATATCAGTATGAACAAGAGTTTGGAAGAAGTTGATTCCAACCCTCATGGATGACTGTGAGGGGTTCAAGACTTCAGTGAAGAAAATTACTGCAGATGTGAAAATAACAAGAGAACTAGAATTAGAAGTGAAACCTGAAGATATGAATTGCTGCAATCCCATGAAAAACCTGAACAGATTAAGAATTGCTTTTCATGGATGAACAGAGAAAGTGGTTTCTTGAGGGGCACCTGGGTGGCTCAGTCAGTTGGGCCTCTGACTTCGGCTCAGGTCATGGTCTCGCTGTTTGTGAGTTTGAGTCCTGCGTCTGGCTCTGTGCTGACAGCTCAGAGCCTGGAGCCTGCTTCGGATTCTGTGTCCCCCTCTCTCTCTGCCTATCTCCTGCTTGTGCTCTGTCTCTCTCCTCTCTCAAAAGTGAATAAACGTTAAAAAAAAAAAAGTGTCTTTATGAGGTCCCAATAGTTCATTTTTGCTTTTAATTCCCTTGCCTTTGGGGATATGTCAAGTAAGAAATTGCTACAGCTGAGGTCAGAGAGGTCTTTTCCTGTTTTCTCCTCTAGGGTTTTGATGGTTTCCTGTCTCACATTCAGGTCCTTTATCCATTTTGAGTTTATTTTTGTGAATGGTGTGAGAAAGTGGTCTAGTTTCAACCTTCTGCATGTTGCTGTCCAGTTCTCCCAGCACCATTTGTTAAAGAGACTGTCTTTTTTCCATTGGATGTTCTTTCCTGCTCTGTCAAAGATGAGTTGGCCATACTTTTGTGGGTCTAGTTCTGGGGTTTCTATTCTATTCCACTGGTCTATGTGTCTGTTTTTGTGCCAATACCATGCTGTCTTGATGATTACAGCTTTGTAGTAGAGGCTAAAGTCTGGGATTGTGATGCCTCCTGCTTTGGTCTTCTTCTTCAAAATTACTTTGGCTATTCGGGGCCTTTTGTGGTTCCATATGAATTTTAGGATTGCTTGTTCTATGACCCAGCAGTAGCACTGCTAGGAATTTACTCAAGGGATACAGGAGTACTGATGCATAGGGGCACTTGTACCCCAATATTTATAGCAGCACTTTCAACAATAGCCAAATTATGGAAAGAGCCTAAATGTCCCTCAACTGATGAATGCATAAAGAAATTGTGGTTTATATACACAATGGAGTACTATGTGGCAATGAGAAAGAAGGACATATGGCCTTTTGTAGCAATGTGGATGGAACTGGAGAGTGTGATGCTAAGTGAAATAAGCCATACAGAGAAAGACAGATACCATATTTTTTCACTCTTATGTGGCTCCTGAGAAACTTAACAGGAACCCATGGAGGAGGGGAAGGAAAAAAAAAAAAAAAAGAGAGAGGTTAGAGTGGGAGAGAGCCAAAGCATAAGAGACTCTTAAAAAATGAGAACAAACTAAGGGCTGATGGGGGGTGGGAAGGAGGGGAGGGTGGGTGATGGGTATTGAAGAGGGCATCTTTTGGGATGAGCACTGGGTGTTGTATGGAAACCGATTTGACAATAAATTTCATATATTTTTTTAAAAAAGTGGTTTCTTGAAGATCCCTTGAAATGGGATCTACTCTTGGTGAAGATGGTGTAAATATTGTTGAAACAAATATGAAGAATTTAAAATATTACATAAACTGAATACAGCAGCAGAGGGTTGAATAGATTGACTCTAATTTTGAAAAAAAAAAATTCTACTGTGGGTAAAAGCCTGTCAAAAAGCATCACATACTGCAGAGGAATTCTGCCTTCATGAAAGGAAGAGTCAATTGATGAAGCAAACTTTATTTTTGCCTTATTTTAGAAATTGTCACAGCCAGCCATCCCAACCTTCAGCAAGCACCACCCTGATTAGTCAGCAGCCGTTAATATTGAGGCAAAAGCCTCCACCAGCAAAAAGATCAGGACTCACTAGAAAGCTCAGATAACTAGCATTTTTTAGCAATGAAGTATTTTTATTTTATCCATATCCTCTCTAGCATTTGTTATCTTTTATCTGTTAATAGCTATTCTAACAGGTGTGAGGTGGTATCTCATTTTGGTTTTGATTTGCATTTCTCTGTTGATGAGTAATGTTGAGCAGCTTTATGTGTACCTTTTGATCATTTGTATTTCTTCTTTGGAAAAAATTCCCCTCCTCTTTTTTTAATGAGATTTTTTTTCCTGCTGTTGAGTTGTGAGAATTTGTTATATACTTTGTTTGTTAACCTTTATCAGATGTGTGATTTTTAAATATTTTCTATTTTCTACCATTGAATAGATTGCCTTTCCATTTTGTCGGTTCCCTGTGCTGAACAGAAGCTTTTTAGTTTCATGTACTCCCACTTGTTGATTTTTCCTTTGCTTTTGGTGTCAAATCCAAAAAATCATTTCTAATACCAGTGTCAAGAATCTTAACCCCTTGCTTTCTTTTAGGATTTTATGGTTTCAGGCTTTACTTTCAAGTCTTTCATTCGTTTTGAGTTAATTTTGTGTATGGTGTAAGACAATGATCCAATCTCATTCCTTTGCATGTGGCTACCAGTTTTTCCAAGCACCATTTATTGAAGAAACTATCATTTTCCACTGTATGTTATTGAAAAATTAACTGACCAAATGCTCATATGGGTTTATTTCTGGGCTCTCTTCTATGTGTCTGTTTTTATGCTATTACCATACTGTTTTGATTAGCATTGTTTTGTATACAGTTTGAAACCAGGATGCTTCCATTTTTTTGTTCTCTCTTAGCATTGCTTTGGCTATTGAGGGTCTTTGGGGGTTAAGTTTGAATTTTAGAATTTTGAAAATTTTGTGAAAAATTGTTTTTGAATTTTGATAGATGACTTTGGGTATTATGGCATTTAACAATATTAGTTCATCTGATCCAAGAATATTTCCATTTATTCGTCTCCTTCAATCTTTTCATTGATGTTTAATAGTTTTCAGTGTAAAGGTTTTTCACCTCCTCAGTTAAATTTATCCCCAAGTATTTTATTGTTCTTGATGCCATTGTAAATGAGATTGCTTTCTTAATTTCTTTTTCAGATAGCTCTTTGTTAGTATGAAGAAACAGAACTGATTTCTGGGGTACCTGGGTGGCTCAGTCAGTTGAATGTCTGACTCTTGGTTTTAGCTCAGGTCATGATCTTGTGTTTCATGAGTTCTAGCCCCACATAGGGCTCTTCACTGACAGTGTGGAGTCTGCTTGGGATTCTCTGTCTCCTTCTTTCTCTGCCCCTACCCTGCTCATGTGTGCATGCTCTCTCTCTCAAAATAAACAAATAAAAAAAAAAGAACTGATTTCTGTATGTTGATTTTATGTCCTGCAACTTTACTGAATTTGTTGATTAGTTCTAACAGTTTTTTATAGAAATCTGTAAAGTTTTCTGTATATAAGATTATGTCATCTACAGAGAAAGTTTTACTTGTTTCTTTCCAACATAAATGCCTTTTATTTCTTTTTCTTCCCTAACTGCTGTAGTTATTATTTCAAGTACTATGTTGAATGGTACTGGTGAAACTGGGCTCTATTGTCTTATTCCTGATCTTAGAGGAAAACCTTTCAACTGTTCACTGTTGAGTCTGATGTTAGCTGTGGGCTTGTCATATATGGTTTTTAAGATGTTGAGATAAATTCCATCCATACCCAGCTAGTTGAGAGTTTTTATCACAAAAGTATGTCAGATTTTGTCAAATGCTTTTTCTGTATCTGTTGAAATGATCATATGATTTTTCTTTTTTATTTTTACTAAGGTGGTATATCACATTTATTGATTTGCACATGTTGGAACAGGCTTTCATCTCTGGGATGAATTCCATTTGATCATAGGATGATTATTTTAATATGTTGTTTAATTTGGTTTGCTAATATTTTGCTGAGGATTTTTGCACCTATATTCAGCAGGGATATTGACTTCTAATTTTCTTTGTCTGTAGTGTCCCTGGTCTGGTTTTGGTATCAGGATAATGCTGGCCTTATAAAATGAGTTTGGGAGTGTTCCTTGCTCTTCAATTTTTTGGAAGTTTGAGAAGAATTGTCACTAATTTTTTAAATGTTTGGCAGAATTTACCAATGAAACCATCTGACTTTGAGCTTTTCATTGTTGGAATGTGTTTGATTACTGATTCAGTCTCCTTTCTAGAAATTGGCTAATTCAAAGTTTCTATTTCTTTATGATTCAGTCTTGGTAGGTTGCATGTTTCTAGGAATTTATCCATTTTAGGTTATCTAACTGATGGCATATCATTATTCATGGTACTCTCTTATGATTTTCTGTATTGCTGTGGTATCAGTTGCAATGTCTCCTTCATTTCTGATCTGATTTATTTGTTTTCACTTTTTTTTTCCTTAAAAGTTTGTCAATTTTGCTTATCTTTTCAAAAACCCAGTTCAATTTTGCTGATATTTTCTGTTGGTTTTCTGGCCTCTATTTCACTTATTTCTCTCTGATCTTTGTTATTTTTTTTTTTTCCTTCTAACTTTAGGCTTAGTTTGTTCTTTTTTTTTTTTTTTTTTTTAGTTCCTTTATGTGTATAGTGGGGATGTTTATTTGAGATTTTTTTTTTCCTCATGTAGCTGTTTATTGCTATAAACTTCCTCTTAGAACTGCTTTTGCAGTTTACAATTTCATTTGTTTTAAGATATCATTTGAACCCTCTTGATTTTTTTGACCCTTTGGTTAAATAATAGTATTTTGCTTAATATTCACCTATTTGTAAAATTTCCAGGTTTTCTCCTATTGTTGATTTCTATTTTCATACTATTGTCATTAGAAAAGATATTTGGTATAGTTTCAATCTTCCTAAATTTGCCAAGAATTGTTTGTGGCCTGACATATGATCCATCTTGGAGAACGTTCCCTGTATACTTGCAAAGAACGTGTATTCTGCTGCTGTTGGATGGAACGTTCTGAATGTTTTTTAGATCCATTTGATTATAGTTCAAGTTCAGTGTTTCTTTTTTGATTTTATAACTGGATGACCTAGCCAATGGTGAAAATGGAGTAGTGAAGTCTCCTATTATTATTGTATATGTTCCTTCTGATTTGTTTGATTTGTTTGATATATTTAGCTGCTCTGATGTTGGGTTCATATATAATTGTTTTATCCTCTTCATGAATTAAACTCTTTATCATTCATTATATAATTACCACCTGTCTCTTGTTACAGGATAAGTCTATTTTGTCTGATATAAATATTGGTATCTCTGTTCTGTTGGTTTCCATTTGAATGGAATATCTTTTACCATCCCTTCACTCTGAGTCTCAGCGTGTCTTTAAAGTGAGTCTTGGGGTGCCTGGGTGGCTCAGTTGGTTGAGTGACAACTTCAGTTCAGGTCATGATCTCACGGTTTGTGAGTTAGAGCCCCACGTCAGGCTTTGTGCTGACTGCTCAGAACCTGGAGACTGCTTTGGATTCTGTGTCTCCCTCTGTTTCTGCCCCTCCCCCACTCCTGCTCTGTCTCTCTCTGTCTCAGAAATTAACATAAAAAAATTTTTTTTAAGTGAGTCTCTTATTGGCAGCATATGCTGAGTTTTGTTTTTGTCCTTTCAGCCACTTGGTGCTTTTTGATTGGTCACTTTAACCATTTACATTTATACTATTGATGGATAAGGAATTTCTAATACCATCTTATTGTTTTCTGGCTATTTTATACTTCTCCTCTTGCTGTCATCCTTTGTGAATTGATGATGTTCCATAGTGCTTTGCTTTGATTCCCTTTTCTTTATCGTTTGTGTATGTCGTGTAGGTGTTTGCTTTGTTGTTACCATGAGGCTTACATAAAACATCTTATAGCTATACTAGTCCATTTAAAACTGATAACAGCTTAACTTCAGTTGCATACAAAAATTCTACCCTTTTATTCCTCTCCCTCACATGTTTTTGACGTCATAATATACCTCTTTTTATATTGTGTATTCATTAACCAATTAGTTATTTTTAATCCTCTTGTCTTAACTTTTATACTGGAGTTAAGTGATTAACACACTATCATATTACAGTATTAGAGTATTGTGAATTTGATTATATACTTACCTTTACCAGTATGTTTTATATTTTCATAATTTTTCATGTTGCTAGTGTTCTTTCATTTCGGTTGGAAGAACTCCTTTCAGTTATTTCTCCTTCATTTCTGAAGGACACCTTTTTCAAGTAAAGTATTCCTGGTTGGCAATATTTTTCTTTCTGCATTTTGAATATATCATCACACTCTATCCTGGGTTGCAAAGTTTCTGCTGAAAAGCTGTTGATAGACTTATGGTGGGGGTGGGGGATTCCCTTATGTATGAGATTTTTTTCTCTTGCTATTTTTATAATTATCTTTCAAAAAATGGACAGTTTTTATGGTAGTGTGTCTTGGAGAAAATATTTGGAATTGGAATTTGGGGGGAACCTATGAGCTTTATGAACCTGGATGTCCAAATCTGTCCTCAGATTTGAGAAGTTCTTGGCCATTATTACTTTAAATAAGGAGTATGTCCTCTTCTTCCTTTCTTATATTTCTGGGACTCCAGCAATATTTGGAGTGCACCTTTTAATGGTTTCATATAGTTCACATAATCTTCTTTTATTCTTTTTTCTTTGTTCCCTTCTGACTGGATCATTTCAAATACTTTTTTGACACCACAGATTCTTTCTTCTGCTTGATCAAGTTCTCTATTGATGCTTTGTATTGCATCTTTCATTCCATTCACTGGAATGGATTCTTCAGCCCCTCGTTTCTGTTTGGGTCTTTTTTATGTTTCTGTCTTTCTGTGAAACTTCTCATTTGTTCATGAATTGTTTTGCTAATTTCATTGAATCATCTTTGTGTGTTTTCTTGTGGTTCACTGAGCTTCCTTAAAGCAACTCTGTTGAATCTTCATTAGGCAAAAAACAGATCTCTGTTTTTGAGCATTTGGTTATTGGAAAATTATTGTGTTCCTTTGGTGCTCTCATGTTCTCTTGATTTTTATGTTTCATGAAGTTTTGCACTGCTGTCTTTACATTGAAGAAACAATCAACTCTGTAGTCTTTATTGCCTGGCTTTTGGAAGAAATACATTCTGTCAGCCCAACTAGGGCAAAGCCAGGCCAGGTGCTGAGAGCCTCCTGTTTGCTTTCCCTAGGACAGAGCTGAATGCTCAAGTCTGTGCAATTTTTTCCCCGTTCCGCATAGTTGGGCCTGCAGAACCAGCCATCTGTTGGGCGTATGAACACAGAGATGGCCATGGGGAGGGAATATGTATTTGTGAGGCACACGGAGTGTTACGGGTGCCTGTAAGCCAGGTGGGGGGATCTGCAGGGGAGGCATCCCCAGCGGCTTATGGATGGTCTACAGATGGAGTCTGTGACAGAGCTGGTAGGATCCATGTCCTTTGATGCCCTCCCAGAGCCCTAGATGCATTCTCTGAGCTGTGTCCTCATCGTCCCATTCAGTATTCAGGGTAGAGTGAGAAAGAAGTGGGTCTCTTCTTCACATCTGGGGAAACTGATACTCGCCCACATATTCAACTTCCCTCCATGCAGAGATCATGAACCAAAAAGGTGTCTTGGCAATGAGCTCTGCTGCCTTGGGGGAAGGGGAAGGGTGATGTGGATAAAGTGAAGCTATTGTTCTTACCCTCTTTAGTGTGTTTAATCTCTGATTTTTTTTTTTTCTCCAGAGGTATGCTGGAATATCTCTGCTGGACCCCTGGACTTCACAAAGGTACTCTCATATATAGGGGACTGTCAAAACCAGTCTTCTTTGGGGAATGTGGTAGAAAACTCTGGTTTTGTCACTGAATAATATTATTCTCCCTCATCACAGTTTTACAGACAAAAAATATGAGCCTTAAAAAGTTTTGTTTTCATTAAGATTTATAAATAGAGGAGCTAGAAAGAGAACCCAGGTATCCAGAAGACAAATAGCAAGAGTCATTGAGATGGATCAAGGAATGGAGTGGGTAGTATGGATGGAGAGAATGCATCAGGGAGAAAAGAGGTGGCTCATGGAGAATCAGTTATATTTTATATATGTGGCTAATTAGAAGTCAGAAATAAAAGATTTGTTACTCAGGAGCTCTGATGTTTATTTTCCTGTTCTCTAGATAGAAATATAAAGGTCTGCTTCCTTCTTTGGATACTGAGCACCTCAGTGGGATCTCAGAGATTTGTCCTAAGCCCAGGAACCCAGGCATCCTCTCCAAAAAGGCAGCCATATTTTCCCTTATATCAGAAGAGCAGCAGTAAAGCCTCAGCAAATTTATAGATCCCTTTTCCTAAAGACTACAGTTTCCTAATATGTTATAACATCTCTGTTGGGCCACAAAGGGGACCATAGACATAAAAAGAGGGCAGAAGTCATTTATGGTGACTGAGAACTGGAAACTGCACGTGAAATTGCTACCTGGGAGGTGAATTAGAAGAGGCTTGATCCTCTGTGTGGCCCCCACATCCACAGTCTCTCAAAATTGTTGTGAGGAAGAGATAGGATGCCCGAGCAGTCACAACAAATAAACCTTCCATTCAGAACTTTGAAGCTAATTAGTTCTATGAATGCTTAGATGTGTACCAGGATATAAAGCTGATGGTTCTCCCACATTGCTGGTCCCCACAGTCCCAATATTGGTTTATTTTTTGCACCTTGTGCAAGGGGATGCTGTTGAGAAGTCCCCCTTAATAAGCCTTCATCCTGATTAGCACACTGAAAATCTCTCCGTTTTCTGGGTCAGGAAGGTGCCAATGAATATCCCAGAACTATACCCTGTTGGCCCTAGTAACCTGAGTCATAGGTTGCAAAAAACTGAAACAAATAAATGATTAAAACAAATATAGAGACATTGTGTCTGACTTAAATTCTAGTATATCCAGTTTTGAAAGAGACATGTTACCTCTTCACAAACCCCTTTATCCAGAGCCGCCCTCTTAATTTCCTTCTTTTTCAGTCATTGAAAACAATAAGCCATGTTTCCTACTTATATAAAATTATCATGTATATAGAAACCTCGAAAACCAAACTTGCTAAAGGGCTATCTTCATACCATGAGCTGTATCTTAACCATCTTAAAAACATTAGAATCTCAGTTTTCTTACCTATAAAATATACTTTCGGGTCTCATCTAGTTATACAATTCTACAGGTGTGCATATACTCTCAAATACTGCTTTTTGAACACTAAAGGAAATTCAGTTATTCCTGTGTTGGTATGTAGAAATCAACCTGAATTAAAAATATGAGTTCACGGGTGCCTAGGTGGCTCAGTCAGTTAAGCCTCTGACTTCGCTCAGGTGATGATCTCACAGTTTGTGAGTTCGAGCCCTGCGTCGGGCTCTGTGCTGACAGCTCAGAGCCTGGAGCCTGCTTCGGATTCTGTGTCTCCCTCTCTCTGTTCCTCCCCTGCTCACTCTCTGCCTCTCTCTCTCTCTGAAAATTAAAAACTAAAAAAAGCAAAAAAAACCCAAAAAAACAAAAAAAAAACTTTTAATAAAATTATGAGTTCACAATTTTAGATAAAACTTTAAGACAAGTAAAATTGAGGAAACAAAAATACGAAAGTGAAACTATGGCGTGTGTAAATTGTTCAGTAAGTATACACATATACATAATTATCATTTGAATCAAATATCAAAACCTAAACTTATGTCACAAATATACATTGTAGTATAGGAGAGCACTTATTTCCTCAATGTGGGAAACACTAGTATATCCAATACCAAGACTGAGTAACATTACTTTTTTTAATTGTCTCAGAGCATTTTCTGCAGCATCTGAAATTCACAAGAAATGCTTACAGTGTAACATCATTCTGAGTTGAGAATCAATGGTGCATTAACAATAAACAGTAGTAATGGTAAAACATGCTTATTTAATCCTGACAAAAACCTTAAAAAGAAGTAATTATTAGCCTAATTATAGAAATAGAGAAGTCAAAGTTTAGAGAGGTTTCATTAAGGTTTTTTCCAAAATCACACAGCTAGAAAATTCAGGAGCTGAAGTCAAATCCTGATCGTATTTTGATTTGAGAAGCAAACTGCTGTAGTTTTACCTATGTCTTACATCTCCTCATGTGACTGAATTTAATTATCTACCAGTAACGCTGAATTCCATAAGGCTACACGTGTTGCAGCAAATACTCGGCGCCCAGAAGAGACAAATGACAAGCACTTGGGGAATCAGAAAAGATTTTATTTTGCACCGATGCCGGCCCAGCGGAGTGACCTCCAAAGGCTGAGCATCTGGCTCGGGTTTTACTGATCTTTTATAATATGTGCTTGGGGGTTGGGCAGACTAGTATCGTGGAGCTTCTGGTTCCTGGCTGCTGGCTGATGCAAGAGGCAAGCAAGATTGCAGAACCCAAAAGCATGCAAGGGGAGTAGCCGGCCTCGGATGTCTGGCTGCCCCTTTTTATTTGCGTTTACCAGCTTTCCTCCTCACAGAAGTCAATTATTCAGGAGACTTCTGTTAATAGATTGGTATGATGAATTCTCTAAATATCAACTCCCATAAAACTGAAGAGGCATGGAGGTAAATCTGGCATGATTTAACTGAAAATTAGATCAGTTCCACCCTTCACACATAGAGATTTGTGACCTATACAATAAAACAGAAGAGTGCCAAAAATCAGGTATGAAAAAAAAATAGGCCACTCATTAAATTACGTTTCATGGACCTTTGTTACTTTAAGCTGGAATCTTGACCTGAGTTTTATCACCTGGGAACACTGTCTGATCTTTTGGCAAAATTCCAGAAGACTTTGTTCCATAACTTGACCACAAGAGAAGACCTAGTTCATTTTATGTCTTTGGACATTATATAATTAACAAAGCATGATAAGAGTCAACTCTTTCTCTTAAGGGTATGGTTGCTTTAATTATATACATCAACCTTTTCAGCAGGATAAGAAAATGTAATAAAATCAGCTATCAGTTTAAATCTGTTTCTATTGCTGGGAACATCCAGTTTTCTTACTTCAAATCCCATTCCTTGCCTATAGTCATAAAAAAAAAAAAAAAAACCATGATAAATACTGTTCACAAATATGCCAGGTATGGCAAAACTAGAGAGTCAATAGCCCGCATATGAATACGTATTGCTACTTTTACAACAGCTGGCAGAGCAATTTTTTCCATGTGATCCTGTTAATGTGAAACAAATTTAAATGAACAAACTCATTTATAAAATACAGGCTTATTATTGTTTCAGTTGACCTTCTTCTTCCTTAAGTTATTGTCTACTCTGCAACTAACATTTATTAAAATTTCAACATCAGATAGCTTTAAAAACTTCATAATTACACTTTCTCAAAAAGAATGCCACTTAAAATTTATTTTTAATGTATATTTATTTTTGAGAGAGATTGAGACAGAGCACAAGCAGGGGAGGGAGAGAGGGGAACACAGAATTGGAGGCAGGCTCCAGGCTCCAAGCTGTCAGCACAGAGATGCACGTGGGGTTCAAACTCACTCGGGAGCTGCCAGATCATAACTTGAGCTGAAGTCGGACACTTAACTGACACCCCATCTAGTAAAAATAATGTTTTAAGAAATTACAAAAAAGAAGAATACAAATAAAATTTTCTCTTTCTGTATCCAAGAAAAAGAAAAGGAGAAAAAGAGAAAGAAGAAGAAACAACGAAAAACAAAACAAAACAATTTAAACAAAAGCAAAAAAAGCAAAAAAACCCCTAAACCCAAAGAGATGAACTACCAAACACAATAATGAAACCCGAATAAAGTTACATCCAGTTTCCGCTGGCATTCAAACTATAAAGCACTCTATATTCCATACACTAAGCAGGTGAAGAGACTTGCGGTGGTCTTCTAGGGTGCTTGGAGGGCCCAGTTGGGCGGGGTGTGGTGTAAGGGCTCCATTCTCCACTAGGTGGCACTGGTGAGCTTACCGGGTGGTTAGATGTGTCGCACGCACGCATCTGTGGGCATGTGCAGGAGAGGTGAAAATGGTGTCACCCAGCTTCCTGGTTTCTGACTCAGGAACTCTGAGCTCTCATTGAGCTGCAATCAAGCACCCATCATTTGTCTCGGGCTTCTGTCCACTCTCCTCTTCTCCACTGTCCAGCCCAAGGCGTCAGCCTGCCAGGTGGCACTCCCTCCTGAATTTTATCTCAGATGGAGCTATGTTTGCAAACTCCTTGTTTCTGAGAGTCCTGCGGCTTGGACCTGCTCCAACCCTCTGGGGAAGGGTCTCACTGAGCAATGGCTGGGTGCTGACCAGCCCTAGAAAACTTCCTGCGATTGCACAGAGGCAAATTTTAGAGATTACGGTGAATCATAACGCAGAGCAGGCGCCAGGTTTCACTGCATTCTGGCATCTTTGCTCCAATACCAGCAAACGTGGCTGTTCCCCGCCCCTGGGTCTGCCGTGACCTTTGCCTATGGGGAGCCCATAGGCCTCTACCAAATGCCCTCCAAGCAGGGGAACCGCTTCTCCCCATGTGGCTCCCCCCCCCCGCCTGACCCCTGGGACTTCACTGCCTGCTCCTGGGGATTTGCCCCTTCCTCCCCACCAGAGCACCGCCAGGTATTGAGCTCCATAATTTCTGACTCTGCGGTCCCCTGTTTATAGAGTCCTAATGGTATTGAAACCCTGTCCTTTCTTCCTGTCAGTGGTTTTGGAGAACACATTTCTTGTTCAGTCCCTTGTGTGTGTTTCCATTCTTTTTCTTTCTCTCTAGCTACTTTCCAGGGGAGTGCTTTTCCTGTATTCTCCCAACGTGCTGCACTCTACCCCCACCCCCTTTCTCTGTCCTCTCTCTACAAAACAGCTCCCTACCCTCCACGGCCTCTCTCTCCCCCAGTTCACCTCTCTGCACCGCATACCTACCACATCCTGTGTCTCAAGTAATGCAGATTGTTGTATTAGTCCTCAAATCCCTAGGTGTGCAACACTTTTTGCTGCTGATCCG
Source organism: Panthera leo (assembly GCF_018350215.1). Taxonomy (NCBI): domain Eukaryota; kingdom Metazoa; phylum Chordata; class Mammalia; order Carnivora; family Felidae; genus Panthera; species Panthera leo. The sequence continues at coordinate 117,189,735 of NC_056687.1, read as the reverse complement.
GCTGTATTTCAGGGATGAGAGAAAGATGAGAACTTCCATGCTGCTCTGCCATCTTGGCCCCTCCCCCCCAAATTTGACAAACTTCTAAAGTTTTATTTTGACATCCATGTTTCTTGTTACCGTGATTTAAATTGTTTGCTTCCGGGGCGCCTGGGTGGCGCAGTCGGTTAAGCGTCCGACTTCAGCCAGGTCACGATCTCGCGGTCCGTGAGTTCGAGCCCCGCGTCAGGCTCTGGGCTGATGGCTCAGAGCCTGGAGCCTGTTTCCGATTCTGTGTCTCCCTCTCTCTCTGCCCCTCCCCCGTTCATGCTCTGTCTCTCTCTGTCCCAAAAATAAATAAACGTTGAAAAAAAAAAATTTAAAAAATAAAAAAATAAAAAAATAAATTGTTTGCTTCCAAAACAAAACAAATAAAAAAAATCTAAAATAGATAAAGATACCTGGTAATACTAGAGACTAATTCATTTTAACAAGACATTAAATGTCCTGCTGTGGCATGCTCTTCCCCATTGCCTGCTGTATGGTCCATGGTTAAAAGACACATATTAAAAGGCAGGAACCAAGTAAAAATAATATTCAAGAGAAAATACACTGTCAAGCAAATTTGAAAGGAATTTTTGATATGAAAATATTGAGCAATTTTTCACCCATATATGGGTTAGTAGACTAGGAGAAGCCAATAAACAGATAAAAAAATATCCATGCAAATGATTCTGGTAAAGGTAAGCATTACCAGCCAGGAAAAAGATAACAATATATTTTATTTTTAATTTTTTAAATTATTATTTACTTGTTGAGAGAGAGAGAGAGAGCGGGGGAGGGATAGAGAGAGAGGAAGACACAGAATCCAAGGCAGGCTCCAGGCTCCCAGCTGTCAGCCCAGAGCCCAATGCAGGGCTGGAACCCATCAACCATGAGGTCATGACTTAAGCCAAAGTCAGTTGCTCAACTGACTGAGCTACCCGGGTGCCCCAAAAGTTAACAATTTATTGCTATTAGAGTGCTTATTTATGTAAAATATAATTAGACATCTCTCACTCTATACTTAAAAAAAATCAGTTCCAAGTGGACTAATGACCTATGAAAAACAAACCTGCAAAACAAAAGCAAACACCTCAAAAATGCAGACCATGAAAAAGAATTGATAAATATGGCTATTCAAATTTCTGCACACACACAAAAAGACATCATAAATAACCTGAAATAAAAGCCCCAATCTGGGAGAAGATATTTGCAATGCATATAGCTTATAATAGATTGGTAACTGAAGGGGCCCTGGATGGCTCAGTTAGTTAAACTTCTGACTTCAGCTCAGGTCATGATCTCATGGTTCATGAGTTCGAGCTGGTGTCGGGCTCTGTGCTGACAGTTCAGAGCCTGGAGCCTGCTTCACATTCTGTGTCTCCCTCTCTCTCTCTCTCTGCCCCTCCCCTGCTCACTCTCTCTCTCTCTCTCTCTCTCTCTCTCAAAAATAAACATTAAGGGGCACCTGGGTGTCTCAGTCGGTTAAGCGCCCGACTTCAGCTCAGGTCACGATCTCGCGGTCGGTGAGTTTGAGCCCCGCGTCGGGCTCTGGGCTGATGGCTCAGAGCCTGGAGCCTGCTTCCGATTCTGTGTCTCCCTCTCTCTCTGCCCCTCCCCCGTTCATGCTCTGTCTCTTTCTGTCTCAAAAATAAATAAAACGTTAAAGAAAAAAAAATTTTTTTAAATAAACATTAAAAAAAAAGTAGATTGTTAACGGAAAATTACTCCAAATCAATAAGAAAAAAGATAAGCAAACCAATAGAAACAAAAGGCTCAAGTATGTAAAAAGATAATTAATATTACAGAAAATATGAACATTCAACAAACAAATGAAAATCCGTTTGGGGCACCTGGGTGGCTCAGTCGGTTAAACGTCGGACTTCAGCTCAGGTCATGAACTCACAGTTTGTGAGTTCGAGCACTGCGTTGGGCTCTGTGCAAACAGCTTGGAGCGTGGAGCCTGCTTTGGATTCTGTGTCTCCTTCTCTCTCTGCCCCTCCCCCACTTGTGCTCTGTCTCTCAAAAATAAATAAATGTAAAAAAAAATTTTTTTTAAAGTATGTTCAACCTCACTAGAAATCTCATAAATGAAAATTAAAACGATGAGATTCCTTATTAAAAATATCAGTTGAGGGGTGCCTGGGTGGCTCAGTCAGTTAAGCGTCCGACTTCGGGTCAGGTCACGATCTCATAGTTCGTGAGTTTGAGCCCCGTGTCGGGCTCTGTGCTGACAGCTCAGAGCCTGGAGCCTGCTTCACATTCTGTGTCTCCCTCTCTCTCTGTCCCTTCACTGCTCTTGCTGTGTCTCTCTCTGTCTCAAAAATAAATAAACATTAACAAAAATTTTTTTAAATAAAAAAAAATCAGTTGAGAAAAACCGACAATATCAAGATGTGGTGGGTATGTAATGCAATAGCACTGCTCATACAATACTGATAGAACAGTAAATTGGTATGACTGACTGGAGAGCAATGTTACAATATCTCATGATAATGAAAACGTTCGTACTTTTAATGTTTATTTATTTTTGAGACAGAGACAGGATGTGAGTGGGTTAGGGGCAGAGAGAGAGGGAGACACAGAATCCGAAACAGGCTCCAGGCTCTGAGCTGTCAGCAGAGCCCAACGCGGGGCTCCAACCCACAAGCTGTGAGATCATGACCTGAGCTGAAGATGGACACTCAACTGACTGAGCCACCCAGGCGCCCCAACACTCATACTTTTAGAACAACTAATTACTATTATTAGGAATAGCCCCAGAGAACCTCTTCCATATGTATACAAGGAAATATGCACATACATAAATATTCTGGAAGATTGATTGTAGAGGAAAGTTAGTGTATTAGGATTCTCCAGAGAAACAGAATAAGGGAGAGGAAGGGTGGAAGGGGAGGATGAGAGAGTGGGGGAAAAAAAGGGATTTTAAGGAACTTGGTTCACATGATCACAGAAGCTGACAAGTCCAAAATCTGTAGGGTAGTCTGACAGAGCGGAGACCCAGGAAGATATGATACTGCAGTCTGAGTCTGAAAGTGCTATGTTGTCATAATTCTCTTTTCTTTGAGAGAGCGTTGATCATTTTTAATTAAGGCCTTCAACTGATTGGATGTGACCCACCAATATTATGAAGGGTAATTGGCTTTAGTCAAAGTCTATCGATTTAAATGTTAATCTCACCTAAAAAATACCATCACAGAATCATGTAGAATAATGTTTGATCAAATAGCTGAGTACCTAGGCCTAGCCAAGTTAACATAATGTCAGCTATCATAGTTAAGAACAACCAAAATGCCCGTCCAGAACAGAATAGGTAAATACATGGTATTATATTCATACAATAGAGTTACTCTATATAACCAAAAGAATGCATAAACCAGAGCTACAAATATCAACATTGGCAAGGTATGAAAGAAAATAGTAATGAAAAATAATTTCAGTTGCAGAAGGTATATATAGCATGCCATTTATATGCTCTTAAGACACATGAAAAGTAATATTCTATGTTCCACACACACACACACACACACACACACACACACACAAAATGGGAAGAATAATGGCCCCACAGAAATGTCCATATTTTAAACCCAATGTTATGTTACACAGCAAGGGTGAATTAAGTTGCAGATAGAATTAAAGTTGCTAATCAAGTAACCTTAAAATAGGGACATTATCCCTGATTATCCAGGATGGTACAGTGTAATCCCCAGGGTCCTTTAAATTTGGGAGAGCAAAGCAGAATTGGAGTCAGAAATAGAAATATTGTAATGGAAGCATTTGCTGGTTTTAGATGGAAAGAAATTCTGAGTCAAGGAATCTCGGTAGCCTGTGAAGATGGAAAAGGCAAGGAGGATTCTACTCTAGTGCCTCCAGAAAGAAGGAAGCTCTTTCAGTATCAGTCTTGATTTTGATCTGGTATATGAGTCTGTTTAGGGTACTATAACAAAATACCACAGACTAGAAGTCTTAAACACAGAAATATATTTGCTCATAGTCCTCAAGACTGGAAGTTCAAGATCAAGGTGCCAACATGATTGGTTTCAGTTGGGAGCTCTCTTTCCGACTTGTAGATGTCCCCTTTTGTGTATGTCCTCACAAGGCCTTCCCTTGGTGCGTGTGCACGAGAAGACACTAATCCAATCAGATCAGCATCCTTTATGCTTATTTAACCTTAATTACTTCCTTAGAATAATTAAGTTATATTGGTGTTAGGGTTTCAACATGATTTTTGTGGAAACACAAACATTCAATTGATGCCTACTAAGACTCATTTCAGACTTTTGACCTCCAGAACTATAAGATAGCAAATTTGTATTGTTTAAAGCCCTTGAGGTTTTTTTTCAGTGGTTCGTTATAGCAGCAATAGTAGACTAATATCGGTTTGGGATCTGGAAGTGGGGTGCTACTGCCACAAATACCTAAAAATGTAGAAGTAGTTTTAGGATTTGGAAATGGGTAGAAGCTGGAAGAATTTTGAGGAGTGTGAGAAACAGCCAAAATTGCCTTAAGTAGATTGTTCCCAGAAATTTGGATATTAGGGACTCCACTGTCAGTACTCAGAAGGAAGTGAGGAACATGGTAGAGAAAATATGTACCATTTTAGAGAACATCTCCATAATCATGAACAGACTGATGGTAGAAATATGGATTTAAAGGCAGCAAAGGGGAGGGTTCAAATGAAAACAAACAATAGAAACTAGAGGGAAGGGGATATTTGTTGTATTATGTCAGAAAGCTTAGCTGAACTGTATCCTACAGTAACTGTACAGTTACTGTCTTTTCTTTTTTTTAATTTTTGAGAGAGAAAGAGAGACACAGAGCATGAGCAGAGGAGAGGGGCAGAGAGAGAGGGAGAGAATCCCAAGTCGGCTCCACACTGAATGGAGCTCAAAGTGGAGCTTGGTCCTACCACCTTGGGATCATGACCCGAGCCAAAATCAAGAATCTGACCCTCGACCGACTGAGCCACCCAGGTACCCCAGTATAAATTACTATCTTTTTTAAAATTAGTATCTCACAGGGAGTTACTTTGAGACAGTGTAATACAGTATAATACAGCAGCATAGGAATACCACAAGTTTTTACCACTGATTTTAGCAGCCGTTCATGTTTTCTTACGGGAATCGAATTCTTATGATGAGAACTGGCAAATGGTGATTTTCTAATTACATTATTTCTTCTACATTTTTTTTAAGTTGGCTTCTGCAAAAACTAACTTTCCTTCCTTCTTTCTCTCTTCCATTCCTTTCTTTTCTTTTTTGGAGCAGAAAAGTTCTTGGGGAGCCTTGAATCATAGTTAAAAAATGCCTTCTTACTCTAGCTACTGGATTAAATGGTGATTTTTGTTTTCATTGTCGTAGAATAATAATTAAAGGGAGTCAAGATAAACACACTAATGAACTTGAATTATGAGGAGGACATCCCTTATTCTGCTTCTAACTGGAATCATTAGGTATCTCTACTTGTTCGTTATCTTTTGACCAAAAGTTGCTGTCAGCCCTCCTCCCCAGCACCCTATCACCCATCAACTCCCCTCCCGTAAACACACCCAGACACAACAGCTCTGAGATTTCTAGCCAGTCCTGAGCTCTCTGGGAATGCCTGTGGTGCTTGATAGCTAGCTTGGAAAGCCCTCCCCTTCTGGACCTGGCACAAATAATGCCACTAGGAAACAGCGAGGCAAATCCCCTCTTTTTACCTGGGATGCTGTGTGTACCAATTCTAAACTGAACGTGAGCGTTTCGGTTACCTCTCATTGTTGGGATCCGACATGGGGGAATTATTTGGACTATAATGGCTAGTGGTGTTGTTAGGGTTCTACTGAAGATGAACAGGAATCCTTCCCCAAGTCCTTATTTTCCTAAACACACTTTTCCTTTGCAGCAGCTAAATTGTGGGCTGGACATCTCCTCTCAATCCAGGCTTTCTTACAAAACACAGTATGAAAATTTCTTTGTTTCGGACAGGTAGAAATCTTAGTTTATAGCCCTGGTATGAATTTATGCTTTTGCTCCTTTTAAAGGAGAATTTGTAAGGGTAGAGGTGGTAAATGTGTAAGGTTCAGAATACCATCGAAATTGATTGTTCACAGTTTGTTTAAAAACAAAAATCAAATATGCAAAGAAATATATCAATAATTTTTAATTCAGTTGTTTGATTGTTCATGTAAATAACAGACAGTTACTGCAGTTTCTACTCAGATGGAATATATATGTTCTAATACCTGAGTGCTCTCCTAACTATCATGGTCTGTGAAAGACAGAATGAATACAGGAGCTAAGCATTCCACGTGTAAATAATTACTTCAAAAATTATAACAGTCCTCCAGTTCTATAATGAATTTTTAAATGTGTCCTTCTTTAGGACATGTCTTTTTCAGAAAATCATAAAAAAATCAGTAATTTATTTTCTTATCAATAATGAAAATTTTTTTATAGTAGCAGATTAGCTTACAAAAGAAGTTTAATATACTGTGACTTGCTGAACAAAAGACAAATACATGTTTTATTTTTCTTTGGTAATATGAATATTAAGTGTTAGTTTAACATAACTGTAAAGGAAACAAATTATATTCATTTTTAACTTGTTTGAACATACATTATTTGGAAAATAACATAATTGTTATGTGTGAAATAAATTGGAACCATATTTAATAAAATGCACATTTATATTTTAAAATTAATAAGGACTTAATTTGGTGTAAAATTTGAAAATAAAACAGACTGTAGTTCAGAACAATTTGCCACAGGAAGTTTCGTGATTAAATGTAAAAAATTAACATGTCCTTTCTCTAAAATACACAAGGAAAAAGAAAATGTATAAAACAAAACAAAATGCATAAAAACATTTATAGGTAAGTGATATAGAAAATAAACTCTATAATTTGAAAAGTCATCGCATATACCAGGCATCACAGTAGAATTCACAAATGCTGGAAGTCATTTCAATAAAGAAGAGAAAACCAATTAGTTTTTCCTTGACAAAGTCCCAGTAAGGAGGCAGACTTCACACTTCCTGAGGCTTTCGTTGATCCCCTACCACACTCCTTCTTTTTATTCTGTGTTTCCACTCCTTTCAAAAAACATGAAATCCTAGATAAAAACAAAAATACAGAAATGAATTTTCAGCAACAAAGCACAGATCATAAATGGTAAGGGGTCTGGTGAAACATAACATATCTGCTTAAGAGAAAAATTGACCAAATAAGTAGATCTGAGAAAAGTTGATAGCTTTAGCCTTCCATTTTAACAGCAATTAAATCCTGTAATTCTATTCACTTATTGATTACCTGCATGCATTTACATTTAAAAAAAATTTTTTTAATGTTTGTTTTTGAGACACAGCGAGACAGAGTGCAAGTGGGGGAGGGGCAGAGAGAGCTAGAGACACAGAATCTGAAATAGGCTCCAGGCTCTGAGCTGCCAGCACAGAACCCGATGCAGGGCTCGAACCCACGAACCGTGAGATCATGACCTGAGCCAAGGCAGGATGCTCAACCGACTAAACCACCCAGGCGCCTTGCTCTGCATTCACTTAATTAATCCTCTGGTAATTTCTTTAAATTTCACTTTTTCACATGCCACTTAGAATATTCCTCTTTCAATCTTTCTTCCTTTCTCCTTCTCTAGTAATACAACTTTTCTTGAGAGCAGAATACACTGTACACATTTCAGATTTTTTTTAGAATGACAGCCATCTTAGAGGTAGCAGGCATCTTAGAGTTTTTGGGCCCAGTTTTATGATTTCTCCCGCAACCTGGTCCACCACGGTTTCTCCCAACTATCTCACTACATCAGTGTCTAACCAGACCCACTTCCCTATGATTTGCATCAAGTCCTATGGATTTTCTCTCATGTCTATCATTTTCCCTTATCTGTTCACAAAGAAAAAATTGAATTCTTATCACCATTCACTTGCAATTGCACTATTGCAATTTTACCTCTCGTCAATTCACTTCTCATCTAGGCACCAGGATTTATCTTCCTAATAAAATAATGCTTTTATTTATACCTAGTTTAAAACCAACCAAATAATTGTCAGTATCTTCCCAACAAGAAGTTGTCCAATATTTAGAAGTCCTTTAGAAGAGGCCCAATCTACCCCATAGTCATTTTCTGATAACCCCACCACAAATCCCAATCCCATTTTTCACCTATCCAAACACCCTGGACTAACCTCTCTTCCCTTCGCACACCAGATCTTTAGTGATGGTATATTTACCTTTGGTCAAATGGTTCCCTATGGTTAAGTTTTGATTTTACTTTTCATGTGAAATAAACAGTGAAAACACAATTTTTAAACAGAACTGTGGTTCTATTTTTAATTTATACAGAAAATATTGAGTCTATCCCCAATGAGATAGAATAGCAAAATAAAATCCCAAAGGCCACTCATCCAGCTTCAATAATTAGTTAACATAACCTATCTTGGTTCATTAATTACTCCATCCCCTAGATCCCCCTGCCCTCACTCTCTTTATTTAAAAGTAAATCTTTGATATCATACCATTTTATACTGAAACACACTTCAGTGTGAACCCGTAAAAATTTGGACTCTTGTTTTTATATAAGCCCAATATCATTAGGATATCTTGAAAAAAACAATAATCCATTAAAATATCATCAAGTAGCCAATGTTCAGATTTCTCTTAAGTCCTTCTAAATGTTTTTTCAAATGGTTTTTTCAAATGGTTTGTTCAAATCAGTAAATATGAGCTATAAATTACATTGAGTTGATGCCTCTTAAGTCTCTTATTATGTTATTTTTATCTTTTTATTTTCCCAACATTTGTTTGTTGAAATAACTGGATCCTTTTTCCGTATATTCTCTCACTTTCCACTTTTTGGGGATTGCATTCCCAATGTCAGTGTTTAAGATACTCATCGAGTGGCTCTAAAGCTTCCTTGCATATTGGAATCACCTGTCAGTTCTAAACAGATTGCAGGCCTGATCCCACTTGCCGAGATTTTGATTTACTATCTGGATGTAGTCTTGACCTACGGAGTTTGGAAGCCATTCAGGTGTTTCTATTATGCAGCTAGGGTTGGAAACCATTGTGAGCCCTTGAACTTGGCTGCATATGGAGCCACCTGGGGAGCTGTACAAACTTCTAATTCTGAGCTTCTAGTTTAGTTAAATTGGGCTATGGCCTGATACTTGTTTTTTGTTTGTCTGTTTGTTTTGTTTTTTTGTCTTTTTTTTAAGTTTCCTAGCTGATTTGATGTGAAGGTAAGTTCGGAATCACTGCTCTGTCGCACATAATTCCTCTCAAATGGCAGTTCCATCTAATGGCTTGACTAGTTATTTACTTCTTGCAGTTTACACTCCTGTAGTAGATGATTTAATCAATCAGGAGGAAATCTTGTTTTCCTGAGTCTATTCCATGTAAGCCCAGATTCAAGCCAAGTTTCTTTTCCAATGCACTGATTTCAACTTTTAAATAAAATTCCAAAGACCGAGGCCCTTCCTTATCACATGAGGTCCGTTTGTTATCATATGAAATTGCATAGACTCTCTAGAGAAACTAGTTACCTGTGAACCCAGAGTACCAGGAGAAAATGAAATTTAAGGGCTTGAATTAAATGGTGCCTCTTTGAAATAAAGCCTATAAACTTAACAAGGTCATTTAAAAATGTACAGTTTACCAAACCATTTCAGAATGGTACTAGAGAAACCACCTAAACCCAAGATTATTACGGATAGACTCACAATGAGGAAACATGCACCAAGCATTACAGCTTTCATTTTCACATCAAGGTCTAAAGGGAACTGGATACCAAAGTTATCAGCATCTGTAAATGCCTCTCTCACAAAACCAGTCCACTGCTTGGAAATCTTGCCAACTATAGTTTCTTCATCAAGAGATTTAATCTAAAATGGGAAAAAAAAAGATTCTTAAAAAATTCTAGAAAAATGAAAACTACCGTAAAAGTTGAAATAAAATGAAATACTCTATTAAAATTATGTACCATACTTAACTATGAACATTGTATCACTCATTACATATATATGGATTCCTGAATCTACTTTTACATGCATGAAAAACACCTTTGCTGTAGAGAACTTACATGAAAGTAGTTCTGCTTAAATATTTAACATTTCCTATTCTACATTATGATAGGTAGCAATAAATGAATTGATCTAAAACAAAATTTAGGCAGGAAAAGACACAGATATAAAATGTTTCTTAGATGAAATTTCTAGAAGCCATCAGGAAGGTACTAAACTAATCCCCCATGTTACTTTTGTTGTAAGAGAAGCACAGAGAGTTTACATAGGCTGAGCATTTAAATGTGAGGGAGGGTTCATCGCCACCATCAGCAGGAAAATGTGAAATGCATAGATCCTGGAAAAGAGGACTGGCAGTTTTGAGTAAAGGAAAAGTTAAGTAACCAATAAGTAACTTGATGGGATGCCCCGGGTCAAGGGATAGGTTAAGACTGGACAGTGGGGTGGATGGACAGTGAACAACAAGAAGGATACAAGATAAAAAGAGCTCTGAAGTAAAGTTGTTCTAATTTTACAATTCTGCCTGAGGAAAGCCCAGGGCCATTGTAAAGAGTTGAACAGATTGTAGCTGGATAAATGGACCTCACCAAGTTGGCATGTGGGCGGATGAACGGAGCCCACACTCACCATGGCATGTACATGGAGAGTTCTGTGAAACCAGAGGGGGAAATGTCCTTTTCAAATATGCACAAGGAACCACAAGTGCTAGCAACACCCACTGAAGCTCTAGTTCAGGTTGAGAACAGGAAAACAAATGTGGGGAAACTAAAAACAGTTGACTCATTTTATTTTGGTGTGGGTAGATGGGTTCTTTAAGATTTGAAACAAACATCTAATATGATAACTGTGATAAACTGTGATAAACTGTGATTACCGCTCAGCAAATATTCATGCACTACCCTCCCCCCAACAACTGTAGGCCCAGTATATATCCCTGCACACTGATAGTTAGGCTTGGCCATGTGACTTGCTTAACCAATGGAATGTTAGCAGATGTGACAAGAGAAGAGGGCTTCAACGTGGCTAAATGGTTTGGCTTGGCTCTTGCTCCCCAGTGATCAGCCACTAGAAATGCATGATCCAGGTAGCTGCATTTGCTACAGCTGCAGAATGAATATATCTGGTATAGACCTGAGGCCAATTTCCAGCCCAAATCAGAGCCAACTAGCAGGGTTGGATGGAGTCCCTAAGACAAAGTTGCCTTGCAGGTCCATAAGCATGAAAATACATACCACTGTTTTAAGCCACAGAGCTTTAGGGGTTATTTGTCATGCAACACTATTGTAGCTCAACAGACTAACAGAAATCCCTCTTGCCTACCTGTTGTATACACTACTAACTGTCATCAGCATTTGAAGCTAGTAATGAAACCTTACATGTATTGTTAAATTTAATTTCTCAAGTGTTTTTTAAATGAAATATACAAAAGATAAAATAGCAACCATCACAGTCCTGCCACTGGACTTAACTAATATTGACATTTCTCCTTTATATTCCTAGAGCAAGAAATTTAAAAGTTTACATAAGAAGTAGAACATATAATTTTTTTATGAAAAGGCTCAGAAATGGGAATGATTTACAAATGAAAAGTCAATAGGATCAGATAATTTTTACCTAAATTTAGATATTTAAAAATGGAAAATCTATATAATGAAATGGCTGCAACTTCTCAAAATAACGAACTAGTATTATATACCTATGAAGCAAAACTTGATAGAGGTATTCTAAAAATAGATCTATAGGTTCATCTTATAATATAAATATAAATGCAAAAAATTCAAATTGAACAGTAGCACATAGACCTCAGGTAAGTATCAAAAGAATATACTATAATAAATTGTATAATACTAGAAAATCATAGATTTCAAAACTTAGTGTATCAGACACTGAAAAAGTATTTTATTTACTTGCTAATTAAGCATTTATAGAATATTTAGTATATGTATAACATACAAATGCTTTATAAGTATTAGGTAATTTTTTTCTTCATATCTTTATAAGATACATATATTATTAAACAGTTTTCATATGAAAAAACTGAGGCAGACAGAGGTCAAGGAATTTGTCCAAGTTCACACTGATAAGAAGACATGGGGAGGTTTTCAAACCCAGACACTCTGTTTCAGAGTCTGTAGTCAAGACCATTGTGATACCCTGCTTTTAGAAAGTTAAGTATCAATTCTTAATAAAAATCTAGGTCAGGGTGAGCAAACAATGGTCAGTGGGACAAATCTAGCCTGCCCACTGTTTTTGTAAAAAGCTGTATTAGGACATAGTTATACACAGTATTCATGTATCGTCTGTGATTATCTTCATGCTACAATGGCAGATTTGAATAGTTGCACACAATGACCATATGGCCCATAAAGTCTAAAATGTTTTCTATCTCTTATTTTAAAAAGTTTGCGGATTCCTGATCTAGGTAAATAGTAATAGAAAATCACTATGAAAAACAGTAGCCAATGTCTTTCTAAATTATGAAACATTTGCTATTTCAATTGAAGTCATCAGCTTGATAGGTATTCACACAATTGGCATTATTATTCAGTTTTGCTGTGAAGTAGATTGGAAAGGAAAAGGAGCTAATTGGTAAATATGAGAAGAGCAAAAATGATTTCATTTACTCTGATTTTGTATCTAGAAAAATCAAGTGTAAATAAGCAAAAATGCTTCTTTTTTTTAATTAAAAAAAAACTTAGTGTTTTATTTATTTTTGAGAGAGAGATAGAGTATGAGCGGAAAGGGGCAGAGAGAGAGAGGGAGACACAGAATCCAAAGCAGGCTCCAGGCTCTGAGCCTGATGTGGGACTCGAACTTGTGAACCACAAGATGGTGACTTGACTGACTGAGCCACCCAGGCACCTGAGCAAAAATGTTTCTTGAAGTTAAATATGAGAATCCAATCAGAAGACTGGATAAAAGGTAAACAAAAAAAGTAGTCTTTTTTAATATTAACAACAAGAACCTAACATATACATTCCTGCTTAGTAGTGATAATGCCTATAAATTACTTAGGAAAATGTTAACATAAAAAAAAGACGGAAGTTTGGGCACCTGGGTGGCTCAGTTGGTTAAGCATCAGACTTCAGCTCAGGTCATGATCACCTTGGGCTCTGTGCTGACAACTCACAGCCTGGAGCCTGCTTCGGATTCTATGTTTCCCTCTCTCTCTGTCCCTCCCCTGCTCACACTGTCTCTCTCTCAAAAATAAACATTAAAAAAATTTTTTAAAAAAGGGTAAAGTTCTATATAAAGAAACCCATATGATCTTATGAAGAATATAAAATTAGATATGAATGAATAAAAAGACCTAACACTTCTGGGATGAGAGAGGTTTAGCATCAAATATGCTAATTAAAAAAACCTGAATACAAATTTAATATAATAGTAGGATTCTATCTTCTGAAAAATTGCCTTACTATTCATAGGAAAGGAAAAATCTGATAATAGCAAAAACCTATGATAAAGAAGAATAACAAGTGGCTGTTTGGCTAGGACTAGATATATAATGCAGCATTAAGTTACCATAATTGAATCATAAGGCACTTGAAGGAACAGATAATAAGATCAATGAAACAGAGACAAATCTAAAATACATCCCATTACTTGTGGGAATTTAATGTAATGTATTTCAATTCAGTAAGGAATGAATACTTTACTTAATAAATCATGGTGACATAGTTCTCTAGTCACCTGAAAGAAAAAAATGTTCAATCTTGTATAAATACAATTAACTCTTTATGAGTTAAAGATTTAAGTATAAAAAGATTTAAAAGAGGGATAAATAAAATAGAAAGTTGGGGGTAACTTCATAATCAAGACAGGAGAATCAGAAGATACTAAAATAGATATATGTGACTATATGTGACATAAAATAAATAAATGTATATAATAAGTTCCACAAAGAAAGGGTTGATTTGTGGAAACTAAGATCAGAGGACAGATGCAGGATCAATGTCTTCAACACACAAATTACATTTATTAATTGATAAGAAAAAAGTAAACAACCCAGTAAAAATACAGGCAATGGATATGAATAGACAATTCAAAGAGAACAAACACAAATAGCAAGTAAAATGTTCATAATCCCTAATTGTCAGGGAATTACATATTTGAGATAACCTTCCCCCCCTCCCACTTGCTGATTTTAGATTTCCTTTTTAGTCTAAGTTTACATTCTATCTAAGTTGTCTCTGGGTGTCATTTCTTTTTCTTACCCATAACTCCTTGCACTTTTTGATTCTGAAAATCCATGGCATCTAGTCTACAGAATTCGTATCCATTTATCTCTTTGGATATCATCTCAGTACATTTTCTGTATTCTTTTTCTGTGACTCCTCTTTGGCATATGCAAGAGTAGTTTATTCTAGCTTTCACATACGTTCAATTTTTTTTGGTCCCTTCAAAAATTTTTTTGTTTTAATTTATTTTTGAGAGGGGCAAGGGGCAGAGAGAGAGAGAGGGAGGCAGAGAATCAGAGCAGAGAGGAGAGAGGGAGAGAGCCTGATGTGGGGTTCGAACTCACTAACCCACTAACCATGAGATCATGACCTGAGCCAAAGTTGAATGCTTAACCAACTGAGCCACCCAGTCTCCCCATCCCTTCAAATTTTTATCTTTTCACCTCTCCTATTTATTTTCCTCCTATAGATTGTCCAGTTCATTAATTCCCTCTTCACCTGTATCTAATTTTCAGCTCAACCTTCCCAATGAGGTTTCATCCATGAGTGTTCTTATTTATGGAATTTCTATTTGGTTTGTTTTCAGATTCTCCTGTCCTTTTTAAAAATAATCTCCTTCTTCTCAGTTATTGGAATAATATTACATCAGAATCCTCTCCAAATTTTCTTTCATGCTCAATTGACATCAAATCCATGAATCAGTTTCCCCTTGGTACACTTGTGAAATGTCTCTGAATTATTTCTTCCTTTAGCATGGCTCCTGCTCCTGCTGTGTTCAGGCCATTACCTCTTTCCTACTCTAAGTATCCATGACATTAACACTTTGATGGAGTCCATGTTCCATAGTGGCTCCTCATACTGATAATTCCTGCTTTCAAACTTTCCATTACCTAGCTTATAGAAAATGATTCAAGGGACTATTTTCTCAATCCCCTCAAAGATGTTACATAGTTAATGCCACCCTAGATGCACAGGAGAGTAGTTAATTTATTACATGTAACAGATGGTTTAAGGCATCCACTGAGAAGGGCTGCTGGTTAGTTTCTAAATTCCTTAGCATTAAATATAAAAGTTTCACAGTCCAGCTTGATTTGTTGCACCAGTATTTTCACTTACTTTCTACAAATATGTCAGCAAAAATTCTGTAATATTCCCTGAAAGAAAAATTACCTCTCAGTCCTCTGGCTCATTCATAGGAATGATAACCCCTACATAGAGAACTATTGTTATACAAAAACCTATAAAGTCTTTACACATGCATGGTATATATCCCCCCTACACTATGTATATGGTTTTGTAAGAGTCCTCATAAAGTCTCTACTGTATCACATGTGTTTCCTCAAAACTGCCAGTCTCTCTCATTCTATTCTGAAGTCAGTAAAGGGAAGGATTCACTTTTATACAACTAGGGTCTAACAGAGGAATTGAAAATCATATGACTAGGGAAGCCAGGCAGATAATATAAAAGAATGAAGCTGGACAGTGGCAAACTTTCAGAAGCCAGGGGACAGTGGCAGATTTCATATATCTTATCACAAAGGGGCAGCCCTCCTCAGTTTTAGATTTTTGCCCCTCTTGTGGAAAAATGTTGGTGTAGCTTAACATATTTTGATTTTCCATGAGAATCACGAGAGCAAGATTAAATTATAAAAATCTCCCTATTAAAAAATTTTTTTTAACCTTTATTTATTTTTGAATCAGAGACAGAGCATGAACAGGGGAGGGTCAGAGAGAGGGAGACACAGAATCTGAAACAGGCTCCAGGCTCTGAGCTGTCAGCACAGAGCCTGACGTGGGGCTCGAACTCACGGACCGCAAGATCATGACCTGAGCCGAAATTGGCCGCTTAACTGACTGAACCACCCAGGCGCCCCAAAAATCTCCCTATTTTTAAACATTTGCAACTACATTAATTTGGGCTACAAGGCTAGGACATCTATTGGACAACTGCTGTAACGAAATTCCTCCATGTAATAGATACATAGATTATCATGTGGTTTATAGTGATCTAATTTAATAAAAGGAGAAGGAAAGACATAATTGGGAAGTATGTTTTACACTATCTTTCTTAAAACTCTCTCTGTATCGTGAGCATTTTGTAGGAACTCAAAGATGTCAGAACTTCTGAAGAAGGGTCTAGAGCACTGGAAACCTGTATTTCAGACTAGGGAAGGATTCATATGCTTTGGCACTCAGATCTAGATGACAAGGTTAGCATTTTTTTTTAATGTTTATTTATTTTTGAGAGACAGAGTGTGAACAGGGAAGATGCAGAGAGAGAGGGAGACACAGAATCCGAAGCAGGCTCCAGGCTCTGAGCTGTCAGCCCAGAGCCTGATGTGGGGCTCAAACTCACACACAGTGAGCTCATGACCTGAGCTGAGGTTGGATGCCCAACCAACTGAGCCACCCAGGCGCCCCACAAGGTTAACATTTTATCTTAAATGCATAACATATGGAGCCTGCATATAGAAACTACCATGGTCAAACGTTGGATGTTTTGCATACATTTATTTATTTGACTAAGAAGCTCTGCTTCTCTTTTTTCCATTTAGTATAGTCAACACTGATGCGTAATCAGAGCAAAAATCACCTCTCTGACCAAAGTTAAATATATAAGCACACTGACTTCCTCTTGAAATATCAGGATACACAAATTTAATGTATTTATAACATCCTCCCAAATTATATTATTCTTATATGAGGAAAGCAAGACCTATAAATGTTATCACATCTCTTACCTCAAAATCAACATCTGCACAACAGCTGCACACGACACATGGACCAATAATTTTTAGTACATCCTCTCTCCTCTCATTTTGAATTGTAAACCTTGGCAGGCATGGATGCCAGGTCTGAGTAACATAACCTACAGGTACACCAGGAGGAGCATGGACTTCAATCTACAAAGGCAAAAGAATATATATAAATCATAATAATTATGATGCCTGGTAATAACTCATTTATTGATACTTTCTAAGTGTCAGACACTGTTTAAAGCACCACTTAATTCATAACACATCCCTGCAGGGTTGGTACTATCATCCCTATGTATAGAGAAAGGAACTGAGGAAGAGAAGTTAATGAACCTGTATCAAGATTCCCAACTACAAAGTGGAAAAGATGAGATACAAACTTGAGGAGGCTACACGTATAGCCTCCACTCCTAAGCTTTGCTTTACTGGTCTCGTACATTTTTAATCTCCCCATTTATGAAAAATGTCCAAATTGTTAAGGAACTCTTTTCTTAAACTTTAAAAAAGAATGGTGGTTTAGATGTAGGAACATGGGTCTGATCGGTGGTGCAATTTTCAAATATGAATAGCAATGGCGCCAAAATGGAAAGAAAATGAGGCTTGGAGTCTTGGCTCTGCTACTAGGGAGGTGACCTTGAAAGGGCCTCAGTGTGCTCATCAGTAAATGATGACTTCCTAGGTCCGTTTTTTACCATCAAATAGTATAATACATGTTAATGTACTATTTATACTGTAGAGCATATCCCATCAATTTCTCAGTATTTCCTCAGAGATTCCTATGGATAAATATTACTCTATCTAACCTAAAGGACATGGAGAAAAAAATAATTCAGTATGAACAACTTCGATTATCTTCTTAAAATAGGTACAGTATTAGACTTCAAATATTCATGTGCTTGTCACTCTGTCTTTCATGCTGGCACAGGTACCTGTATGGAATGACTGAGAGACCCCAGCAGAGCTGGTCTCAAGCCAATGGGGACACAAGCAAAACCCCACATCCCTGTAAAGTCTCTGTGCCCCGGCATCTCCCCTGAGATCCACATTCTCCATCATTGGGCTGCCAAGTAATATGAAACAGACACTTGGTCTTTCTGGAGGTAGGTACTCACAACTAGTATACGCCCCTTATAGGCAACTCAAACGCATTAACTTTTTTAGGGATTCATAAAAACACAGGCATTGGTATTTTTCAGGGAGGGCTCCTCCTAAGTTTGTTTCTTACGTAGGTTGGCCAAAATTGTGAGATGAACACACTTAAGATATTTTGGGATATTTTTCTATAGTGTCCTTGCTTTGGCTTTGGCCAGGCCTTTCATGTTCATTTTAGGTAAGGGACTTGTCCAAGGTGCCCTACCTTCTCAACTCTCCATGAAGATCAACAAGACTGGTCTCTGAGATCTCTGATCACAACCCCATGAGACACACTACTCATGCAACATGGGGCTAACTGCTCAATTGTTTTTCACCTGCCTTTCTTCTTGAATAATTCACTTTCAAGTATAAACCAAGACCTTATGGACCAACTGTCCTTTAAATCTCTTTTGATTACATAAGTTCAATGAGAGGGTAAAAATTCTTTCTGAACTACTTTACAAATCACTCTGGTAATTGCTCACGGACCTCCTGAAGGCAGCAAGGGCAACAACAGCTGTCACACCTTAGTGGTCTCTCCAGAGTTATAACTTCTTGGCCCATATTATCAATAATCCTCATGGTAAAAGGCCGAGAAGCCCCACAGCAATTCCGGGTACAGCAGTCTGTATCCTCTACTGCAAAGTAAATCTTCTGTCCAAAGCTGTTCTTAATTTCATATTTGTTATTAGTTTCAAAACCTGTTATGACTAAAAACATAAAAGAGGGAACCATTATGACCATTATATAAAAAGAATTTGGATCTATCCTAAGATCCTACAATAGGTAGTTACACCATTTTTGGATTATACTTCTAGTAAAACAGGGAGAAAGAAAAGGAAAGGTGTTTAGCGATGATCTAGACAGAGGAAGAAAGGGAAAGGGAAAGGAGAGTTTATTAAGGAATAGAAATTAAGCATCTGTATGTGAAACATGGGAAAGAAAACAACTCACATGTTCCTAATTGCATAGACTTCTTCCAGAAAGACAGACTGCTCCTAAGGGATGGAGCAATGCTGTAGAAGATAATAGTTGTGCTAGGCGTATGAACAAAATATCCATCTGTTTGCTATAGTTTTCTTACATTCAGTTATGTAGGGGAATATGAGATGGTTGCTATGTTTATCCTCTATGATATATTTTATCAAATTAATTGGTTTGAGATTATATATTTATGTATACACACACACCCTATGCATGGCTTATCTTTTTTTGCACTGTATGAGGGAAAGTGATGAGAGAGCTTGCTCTTAATGCATACATGTAGGAAGGGAGAGGGTGAAAATGGAAGGTAAATTAGAACATCACATTGGGCCCAGAGGACCCTTGTTTAGCTTAGCGGTAGTTGTTCAGAAGTGGGAGATGAATATTCGACAAGGGGAAGAGGTGCTTGGCAACCAAGGTTGCCACTCACAGGATGTCTAGACCAGTGGCAGCCTAAGTGAGCTCTGTACCTCAGAGGGGGCTAATGTCTTCACAGGGAAACAGAAGTATGCTGGATACGGACGCTCAAGTGGTATCTTACCAATGGGCTTCCCATACAGAACCACACATTGCAAACCTCTCCTTGCTTAGAGCCAGGAAGGAACAATTAATGGTCTTGCTTGTCTATAATTCTTGTTAACATGGGTCATAGCAGGTCAGAAGCCACGAAAATAACGATTAGAAGATATACAGAGAGACAAAAATCACTCTCTAATATCTGAGTGATTGACTTTTAGTCAGATAGAGATATCCTTCATAAATTCCATCATCTTGACCTCCCTTCAGTCCCTTTGCTCTGGCTCAGACAGGCTCTGGACTCTTCCTTTGTAAAAAACACCCTTGACCTGACAGTTAAATGTTATGCGAGAAAAAAAATAAACTGATTCATAACATGGAATTCAATTATCTAAGTGTTTTACTAAGTAGCTTAATCTCAAAATTCTTCAGCTTGTTCATCTATGAAATGAGATCAATGAGTTTATACAATCTCTAAATTACTCAAAAAATGAGAATAAAACAAAAGAATTCTATGGCTATCATTGTTTATAAAGTTCTGAAATGGGAACTATTTAAGTGCCTGTCATAGACTCAGATGCTAAAAATAAACGGATTAATCTTCATCGCTCTTTAAATTTTTGTTTAGTTTTGAGAGAGAGAGGGAGGGTGCATGCATGCAAGACTGGGGGAGGGGCAGAGAGAGAGGAGAGAGAGAAGTCCAAGCAGGTTCTGCACTGTCAGTGCAAAGCCCAATCAATGTGGGGCTCGAATTCACTGTGAGATCATGACCTGAGCAGAGATCAAGAGTCCAATGCTTAATGGAATGAACCACCCAGAGGCTCCTAAGCTTTATATCTCTTTATATTGTCATAATGTTACAATACACACTTTCATTGAGACAAGAAAACAGGACAATTAAAGACATCTCTTAAAAAAGAGAAGAATTAGTAACTACTAAATTTGGAGCTTACTTTATTTACATTTCATGATTAACACATACAAATTTCACAAATATATATAAAACTAACACATTTAAAAACTATAAATGGAGTGCTATATAATGTACAGTATCTGTTTTGTTTTGATGTCATAACCTCAAAAACAAATTTCTTAAGATAAAGCATTACAAAATTCAGGGCACAAGTTATCAAACAACAAAGAACTCCTTTCTAGAGAAAGCTTAGTATATACACACTAGCAAAACAAGAACATTATAAGTATCTAACAATGTGCATTATAAGCAATTTAAATAAAATAGGCAACAACTGTATATTCTAACCAAATCTATTACTCTGCTTTTACAATTCATGTTATATTTCTACCAGCAGAAAGGGACTTTGCAGAGAGGTGAAGAAGGACTTAACAGACATATTCTAAAAACTAGCCAAATGTTCATTAGACTCTTTATATCTAGAAGAAAGACACGGGTTCATGAATCCATCCAGTTCTCTTTCCCCTGGCAAGAGTCCTGAAACATCTAACAGCTTAAGTTTATCTTGCATCTCAGGAGTGCTGTACCCAAGGAGATATTTATTGAGGTTAGGTCCCATTCACAGGAGCAGGAGTGCTGTTCTAAGAAGCCAAGCCTCCAGGCTTGCTGGTCAGCATCCTCCAACACTCCAACAGAAGCCTTGCAAACCCAAGGCAGGAATACAATTTTCCAAAATATACCCATCCAAACTGAAGAAGTTTACTTGCTTTAGAAATGTACTGAGGTAACTGAACTACTGCATGTGACTCTGTGTCAATCTCAAAAACATCACAGACTGGGGAGAAAACAGCTGAAGTGATGAAAGTCATGTAAAATGACAGAATCACTGGAGTGATTTCTAAAGAGCAGGGGGAGCAAAAGTAAGTTTTGTTTGGTTTCCTTCTAAGGTAAGGTCTGTATCATGAGGACAGATTGTCAGAGTAACAGTATTTTACTAGTTGACTCCTAATTTCCAGAAATGAGCTACTGATAATTGTCATCATTTTGTTATCATGAAGAAGAGAGACATTTGTAAGCAACTAGATTTAACTGTTCCACATCAGTGAAAGCATTACATTTGTGGTTGTTGATATGCGTTTATCTGCATAAATATCTTCTCTTTCTAGAAATATGATCAATACAATGAATACATACCTTCCAGAAGCTCAATTTGCTGATGAACCAGTATCTGATCTATCTATTATAGTAAAAAAAAAAAAAAAAAAAAAAAAAGCTGTAAGTGTATTTCCATGTTTTCTATGCCAACTAAATTAACAATAGTGTTTTTATATTTTAAGAAATGCACATAATCACTTATCAATATTTATCAATATTTAATAATATAACTTTATACCTAAAAAAGTATAAAATTAAAGTCAATATATCTTTAATTGAAAATCTATTGAATGTGTTCACTATTAATGTGGGTAAATCCAGGTCAAATAAAACTGACTTACTCTGGAATCCCTCTAAAAATTAAAAAAAAAAAGTTCCTTCTTGAAAAGGCTTAAGAGATATTAAGATTCTTTATTCATTTAAAGAGCTTCTGTCCAAATCTAAAAAAAATTTAGAAGTGTGCTTGATATCCTTTGGAGCAGGTAATAATTTCCTCTATATATTTTGTAAGGTCTTGATTTAAAAAAAATGTTTAAGGTATTTCTTGGAAAATGTATGAACTACTAAGAGTTCTTACAATACTTGCTGCCCAAGTGCATTGTGGGAAACTAAATTAGTACAGAGAGTACAAGAGAGATAATTCATTTACTGAAAACTGGATGGTTACCACAGGGATACTTGTTTATAGATTAGACATATAGAATTTCATATTCCTATTCTACCTACCAGATTTCTAACACTAAACAAATACTAGCCCTCACATCGCTGGGATATGGTATCATGCAGTACATTATAATCCAGGATTTTTTTCCCCCTTACTGATGGCATTAATAAAATTGGTTCTTTCAAAGCACAAAGCATCATAAAATACACTTTCATTAATTATAATAAAAAAGTGACTCATGTTATACACAAAATATGAACTTTTTTTTTTTTTTTTTTTTGGTACCACTATTGACACTCAACACTAAATTTAGTTTAATGTTTCTTTCCACCTCCTTGGATGTTATTTGGTGTTGGGATTAAAGAGAGTGAAATCCAGAACCAAGATTACAGTAGCAAAAAGTCATTCCCTCTTCCTTAGTGTTTTGACTATATAATTTCTCTGGACCTCAGGTTCCTCTTCTGTAAAATGATGGTAATTAATAGTACCTATATTATAGGTTTCTAAAAGGATTAAATAAGTTAATACATATGTTACACTTAGGGACAAAGTCTGGAAAATAGTGCTTAGTAAAGGTTTGCTATTGGTCATTACCATGGATTATATTCAAGATCATAGAAAACACAATTTCCTAAGACATTTGTACTTTGCTTTAAAAGTTAACTTGACCTAGAAGAATTATAGCAATTTGTTAGGGAAAAATGTTTTGCCATTTCAGACTTTTGTGAATTAGTCATTTGTTAATTTCATTAAGTAAACTATAAGCACAGTTTTATTAAAAAATAAAATGAGTGGGGGCGCCTGGGTGGCTCAGTCGGTTAAGCATCCGACTTCGGCTCAGGTCACGATCTCGCGGTATGTGACTTCGAGCCCCGCATCGGGCTCTGTGCTGACTGCTCAGAGCCTGGAGCCTGTTTCAGATTCTGTGTCTCCCTCTCTCTCTGACCCTCCCCCATTCGTGCTCTGTCTCTCTCTGTCTCAAAAATAAATAAACGTTAAAAAAAACATTAAAAAATAAAAATAAAAAAAAATATAATGAGTATTTCATTTATTTGAAATTACCTGACTTAAATATTCCAATCCGGGTGGACAGCCTGATGGAGGTGGTGGTGCTGGCATCCATGGTACCCCTGCAGGTCCACCTGGCTGATTATACACAGGCTGGTGTTGGACAGGAAACCCTACTGGGCCAGCACCTGAATAACCAGCTGGTGGAATTGAGTAGCCAGCCTGGGGGCCAGGATAGCCAGCCTGGGGGCCAGGATAGCCAGCCTGGGGGCCAGGATAGCCAGCCTGGGGGCCAGGGTAGCCAACCTGGGGGCCAGGGTAGCCAACCTGGGGGCCAGGGTAGCCAGTATGTCCTGGAGGTCCTAAAATAAAAACAAGTGAAATAATTTGTAACTGCACAGAAAAATGGAAACATGAACTCTTTTGGGATTACTCCTAAAACTCTACAAACTCAAATTGCAGCTCAGATATCTTGTTTCTACGAAGCTTAAACTCTGTGTTTTTATCCTTCAGTGACTTTTCAATGAAGTATCTGTAGTTTCATATCCACTCTTACAGGGTTTGGGGCTGTGAACAGAGTTGGCCCAAGACTTACCCACCATTCAAATCTCAGTTGCAAAGATACTTGAAACCTAAGAAAGTGACAGAAAATCAACAATGGTCTAGAGTCAGCTTTATAAGGATTATGGAATGCCTTAAGAGAAACGAAAGATGGCAAGAAAGAGTAAAAGGCCCAAAATAAAGGCTTTGAGTCAGCATTTCTAAAACCAAAGCACTCTATTTTTTTAAAAAAAAGATTAATTTATTTAAAAAAGATGATTGTTAGAAATGGTACCTCCTTTATGTACAGAACTGGGGGTGGTTTTGCCCCCTCAAGGAATTTTTGGCAAGCTCTGGAGACATTTTTGGCTGTTTATAGCTGGAGGGAAGAGTGATACTGGCATTTGGTAGATAGAGGCCAGGGAAGCTGGTAAATATTTCCTAAAATGCCAGAATAGTATCCTGAAAAAGAAGAATTATCCATCTGAAAATATTAGAGTGCTGCTGTTGAGAAACTCTGGCGTAGAGGTAAAGACACATCCTTATTTCCAGAACTGTCCAGAGGCTTATCTGGGTTAACAATTTGCCTGAACTTTTACCCCATGGTGCATTCCTATCCTAAGACTTCCTACATGAAAAGCAAAAAGAAAAAAAAAAAAAAAAAGAAATCATTATTGATAGTTAGGTTACAAATTTAAATTTCATAATTTACCACCCTCAGCACTCTGGAAAATACAGTTAGAGAACCAAGGAAGATAAAAAGTTACAACAGGCAAACTTGCCTTGAGTATTTAATAAGCACAGGAGAAGAATAAATTTACTAAGTGTATACTTTGTATTCTATGTGAATTTGTAATTACAATGAAGCTTCATAAGCTTATATGAATAGTCCACAGAATAGTAATCCATAGCAATGGAATACAATTTCAAAGGAATGTGTTCCATAATATTTTAACAGAAAAGGCTACGTAAAATTTAATACTTAGATTATACAATTTATAAATACTTAAAAAAAAACCACTGATGGCAAGATACATCCACTATTAAAAAGATTTCTGGGGCACCTAGGTGGCTCAGTCGGTTGAGCGTCCGACTTCGGCTCAGGTCGTGATCTCACGATTCGTGAGTTCGAGCCCCACGTCGGGCTCTGTGGTGCTAGCTCAGGGCCTGGAGCCTGCTTTGGATTTTGTGGCTCCCTCTCTCTCTGTTCCTCCCCTGCTTGCGCTCTGTCTCTCTCTCAAAAAGTGAATAAAGATTTTTTAAAAAATTTAAAAAAAAGATTTCTTAGGAGATTAAACCTCCTACTAGTATCTTTTAAATATAGTTTTTATAATTCATTCTTTCTCACAACAAATAAATATTTACAGATGTTCTATAATGTGGGTGGCTCTGTTCTAGAATCAGAGGATTCAGTTCTCAACAAGGCAACCTGCCCTCAGGGAGTTTACAGGCTACTTTTGGGAGAGAGGAAATAAATTTTTTTAAAAAGATTTCAGATTGAACTCACAGAGAAAATGCATGGTGGAGAGGGAAAGGTATCAACTAGGTACTTCAGATAGAAAAAATTCTGTTGAGATCTAAGATATGAGAAAGGTAAAGCTTTGTGTAAAGAGCTGGTAAGAAATGTTGCGGGAGGAAGGAAAACCAAATGCAAAAATCCCTGATTTCAGGAATGAATTTGGCATGTTTGAGGCAGAGAGAAACATCATAAGGGAGAGGAAGAGTGGAAACTGTTGTCAGTGAAAACCTAGAAACAGTTCATCTAGGGAGCCCATTAATAAGGAGCTTAGATTTGATTCCAAGTGTGATCGACAGGCCTTTGAGGATTTTAAGCAGACAAGTGAGTTCCATAATCTGATTTATATCTTACAAAGTTTGTGGGAGTGCTGAGCACTGGGATTTAAAATAAGAAATGCAGATGCCCTCACTGCCTAATGGGGAAGATAACTTCATATTTTATCCTTTACTCTAGGGATCTACAACACCAGTATGATCAACTGATTAACTAGAATCGAAGACAAGCTCTTTGAAAGGAGGGACCAGATTTTTATGACTATATGCCAGAGGAAAGTGATGGGATGGGGAGAAAGAAAAGGGAGGAGTTGGGACAGTTTCCTTGAGGGCTGCCTTTGAGCTGAGATCTAAAGGATACAAAGGAGTAGAGAAGACCAGGGGCACAGAGAAAAACGTTCCACAGACAAGCCCTGGGATAGTAACACATACAGCGTTCCTAATAATCTGTAAAAAGCCAAGTCGACTTGAATAGCAGAGAGCCAGGCTTAATAGACAGGTAAAGAGAAGGCAGGGGAGGCCCTGTCTGGTGAACCAAATTAAGCCTTTTGGCCTTTATCCTAAAAGCAATGAAAAACCAATGATGTACACACTGAATACTGTCTGTAATATGGACAGATAGGCATTTTTAAAGATCACTGGCTACAGTGCAAAGATCAGACCACAGGCAAGCCAATGAGGAGGACATGTGAGTTCACATTAGCATTATTTTAATCTTCTCAAGACCCTTGGAAAGAGAGGATAGTTGATTATTTCCAAAATAACGGATTAAACATATAGAATTACCTGAAATTTGGATATTTTCATTTGTATAAGGTCTAACTGATTTAATAGATTCTTCACATAATTGCAAATATCTGTCACTCAGTATTTGTAAATCATTATACCAGGCGCTTTACGTATACTCTCATTTAATCTCCAAGCTAACCTGAATGAGAAAATGTTATTCCTGTTTTATAGCTAAGAACTGAGACTTGCAGGTATAACGAGTTGTATGAACCACCACACAGCCATTTAGTGCAGAAGCCAGAACTTGAAATCTGATACAGCCTCTCTTTGCCTTTTTCCCACTTGCACACTGGGTACATGATGCTATTTACCTCCTAAGATTGACAGTTAAATGAGTTTATTCACATTATGCACAGTAAGCTCTCAATTTTAAACTGTCACTATTGTTAGCATCATTGTCATATTAAGACCTGCACTATATATGGCCTTGGACTTGTGAAATAAAATTAGGCTATTTTTCTCACAAACTCTCAAGTCTGATTATAACTGAATTTAATTATGTATCACCTCATTTTAACTAGCTGTGGGGTGGATTAAATCATTCTCCAAGTGCCCTGGATGAATATTCCAGCTTGCTAATAATTCATCAAACCACCATAAGAATTTACGGCAGCGGTTCTCAGCCCTGGTTGCACATTACAACTAACTGGGTAATTAAAAAAATTACCAATCCCTGGGTCCCGTGACCTGAGCTTCTGCTTTAATTCTCCCGGGACAGTGCCCGGGTACAGTGTTTTAAAATCTTCCATGTAATACTTAAGGGCAGGCACCCTTGAGAACTATCTCCTTAGAGATATTCTAGCTCAGATTCTTCTAACGGCAAACACCTGGATGTGATCCAGGCCCCGCTGGGAAGTTTCTTGGCTACACAATTAAACAGGCCATTGAGTTCCCAAGCAGAGTTATTCGCTCAGAGTAGAATACAAAATGGATACACCCATCTACCCAAACCGGATACCTTTTGATCCTAAATCTCCAGAGTGGTCTCTCGGTCTCTCAAGAAGGAAGTAGCCTGACTACTTGCAAATCTGGGTACACCATCAATTTTGCCATATAGTGAAGTTCTAGTAATTTTGATAACTGCATTTGTCTACATGAAAATCTCTGAGGTCTTTCAATCACTGGTTCAAAGGGAAAAATGTACTCCCTAGAATGTAGTGATAGGACTCGATTACTTTTCTTAGATATAAGGCATGATTAAGCATGCGTACAAAAAGCAAAGCTTTCATATATGTTACAAAGTGAAAATGAGAATGACCCCCAAGCACTACACTTTTATTACCTACAGCTTCCAGTTTTAAGCACTCACGTCTTTTCTGTGACTCTCACTGTACACGATTACCCTCAGCTAATATAGGACTCAAAAATACCCAGGGATAAATCTAAATGTGATTATGTGATGACAATTTTCAGAACAGATGAAGGATCAATTAAATATTTTACTTCTAATGTATATTTTGATGCAAACTTTATTTTATTTGCTACATGTAAATGGACTGTTTTTGTTAACTCTATATCTTTACTATCTTGCATAAGTAAACATTACTTTTATGATATTATTTATGATAATATATAGTCAGACAAAAAAAAATCAAGAACTAGGCTGCCAATTTCATTATTATACTTTTAATAAAAGACACTACTAAAATACACAAACAAAGGCAGACACACACCCATACATACGCCCTTTGGGGAATATCAGTAATTGAGTACTTTTGGATTTTTATTCTTAGACAAAGTTTTACCTTGGAGTGTTGCTGAAGGATATTGAGGGGGATAGTCAGGTGGTAAATTCGTTCCTGGGTGAGGAGCATTCATTTGTCCGTCTGCAATTTAGGGAAAGGTAAACATATTTGCTTTAATGAAATATATATTAGAAAAAATAAGGGGCGCCTGGGTGGCTCAGTCGGTTGAGCGGCCGACTTCGCTCAGGTCACGATCTCGTGGTCCGTGAGTTCGAGCCCCGCATGGGGCTCTGTGCTGACAGCTCGGAGCCCGGAGCCTGTTTCAGATTCTGTGTCTCCCTCTCTCTCTGACCCTCCCCTGTTCATGCTCTGTCTCTGTTTCAAAAATAAATAAATGTTAAAAAAAATTTTTTTTTAAAAATAAAAAAAATAAATATGTATTAGAAAGAAAAATACATTGTCCTTAGATAATTTCCATTGACATGATCTTTATATGATCTTGTGCTGTACTAAAATAAAGTGATTTCTTCACTTAACAAAAGCTGTTTGTTATCAGACTTAATTGGCAGGAGCATCAGTTTCAAACAAATTCCTTTTTGGATAAAATGAGACAGCTGAGTTACCGGGGCTGAACTTCTAGCTTTCAAACATGCCTGATGAGTGTTCCATATTTGGACGTGTTCCAAGTGTTAATACCTAATTCCATGTTGGTATTAGGGGAAAAAAGTGTTTTAGAACCACATACAGACTGTAAAGGAAGAGAGAGAGAAATGAAACTACTTGGATATAGGGATGATGATGGAAATAGTATGATGATTTTTAAAGATACCTAGTTATTGCTATACGAATTAGCCTTTTCCTTTTATCTTTGAGAGGGAGAGCACATGCGCACTTGTGCAACCAGGGGAGGGGCAGGGGAGGGAGGAGAGGGAGACCAAGAATATCAAGCAGGCACAAAGTCCAGCGCAGAGCCCAACATGGGGCTTGACCTTACAACTATGAGATCATCACCTGAGCTGAAATCGAGAGTTGGACGCTTAACTGACTGAGCCATCCAGGGGTCCCAAAGAATTATTTTCAAAATATTTAAAATAGTGCATATATTTCAATATTGAATATCCTTTTTATGCTTACTCTGCAATTACCCAATAAGGTTGAATTCCCAATAAGGAATTCAAGAATATCCAATACCAATAAGAATACCCAATAAGGAACTTCCTAGTATCTGACTGATTTTGCCCAATAAAATCATAACTGACTGAATAACAATAAAATACATTAAACTTTGAATATTCTTAATATACGTACAAATGGTTGAACCTCCTAGTCCTTCATATTTGTGTTTCCTAGTCACTCGTTTAGCAGCCGCCCCAGCCAGACAATAAATACTTGTTGGCCATCTCCTGTATTGCCTCTGAGCTAAGCTCTGAGGCTATCCTGGCCCTGTCTTCATAGAACTTAAGGTCTAGTGGACACTGCATTTGTCCCATGTCCTCCTCTGGCTCATTATGGCTTGCTAACTATAAACCCAAAATAGTTTCTTATTGAATGATGAGCACATGGCATCAATACAGAAGAAAAAGTTAGTCAAACTTTCCATCTGATACATTGTCTACACACTTCTTTATCAGAGGCCTTCAAAGGCTACTCAACTCATGTGGTTTCAGCGGGAAAGCTGGGTTGTGAGCCAGCCTTCTCCTTCACGCAATCAGCTTCATGGTAACTTCAGCAGAATGGAGTCCACAGAGCTGGTGCATATTCCGGTAACAGAACCCTCTACTTTCATCAGGGCTTTTCCCTAAACAGTTGCCACAACGTACCCTGACTGATTGCAGATCTCTCAAATACCACAAAAGTCATTCCATCCCAACCATTCCCTTGTTTGTTGGCTTCAAGTGAGTGGCCGAGTTCCTAGTTCTCTAGCTCTCAAGGCTTTGCCCACCGCTGCCACTCCCCACCTGAGCTGGAAACAACCGGATCACGCTTAACAGATCTCAAGGAAAACACTGCAAGTCTGACTAACATACCTACTCTTAAATGATAGGGCACATTTTGGCACCTCTAGGTACCAGTGTTTGAACAATAGTAAATACATATACATATCTAGGAGCTGACAGATTCAAGAAATTAGAAGCTCATGATCTCTGGGGTTTTGGTTCCAGAGTGTTAATCCTGGTTTTAGGAATTTCAGCAGGAATTCATACAGAGGGAAAATAAGCAAATAAGCAAGTGGTCAAATATACCAAAGATCATATGAATTATGAATGGATTTCTGCATTTGTGAAATGGAACTTAAAATAATTTATAGATACCATAGGACTGTCACATTAATATAAAGATATTTTTTTACTTCTAATGTATTTATATACATGTATACATTTAATTCGTATTTATGCACATACACACAGATATACAAACAATTATGTATATGAAGATGAAGAGTTAAAAGGTGACTATGACCGTGGCAAAAAGAATCTTTCTATGGTGATCTGAAGCATCCTAATGCTTGTAGCAGATAGAAAGTGTAATACTGTATCAATTTACATTTAAGAAGGCTTGAGTTTTGTAAGTAAAATTAAATTCATATAGCAAACATTAAGAGATCATGAAGCTTCATGAAGGAAAGCTGAGGTTTCTAGTCCTAAAGAGTATCTAATACAGCTAGTAAGGCTGACATTATGGTGAGAGATAAACATGTCTTCAGTATCTAAACAAAAGTAAACAGATAATGTAAATCTTCTCATAAAACAGGATTTTTTTTTCATATTTTCCCCCACATACATTGCTTTTCTCTTCAGAACTTTAGATTAAAAAAAACAAAAACAAAGTCTTTTATTATATGCTTGGTCGATATCCATCTTATTTAGAATTTTCTTGATAGGAAAAAAGCCAGAACGTAATCATTGGTATTTATTAAACCTGTTCATGTGTGGATGTTGGGAAATATATAGCAGGGATATATCCAAAGATTTTGTTACAATGATCTGACATATTAGATTTATTATCTGGTTAATTTGAGTTGAATGATGTTTATGTATGTAAAATGCACACAAAAAGGGGAAAACTGACCTCAATGGAATATAGTATAAATTATATAACATATTTCCCAGTAAGACTAAAATTCCTTAGGCTTATCTAAGGTTTTATTTTTACAGGAAAAACTAGCAGTAGTGGATATATATGTACATTGTCTTTACAGTAAAAAAAAAAAAAAAAATGACCTAGACTTCGGGTTCTGGAGCATAAACAAAGTAAATTACATCCTTTCAGAAACTGAATACAACATCATATAAGACAAAGAACATATTAACAACAGATTTAACATTATAAAAGGAAGTCAACACTTAAATTACTTACTTTGCTTTTCCATGATTTAGAGTTCTGAAAAAGAAGACCTGATATTACTACATTGTCTACAAATTTATAGGTCAAATATGACTGTTGTAACAAGATATTATGAAACTATACGTACACATAGAATATTCCTCTATTCATCTAGCCTACCAGAATCTGGTTATTTAAACCCTTTGGTCTTGATGCCATCCCCTGTTGATGTGATTCTGAGTATGACTTAAGAAGTTGTGCGTCACCCCAGGATGGTGGACGTTTTCCACAAACCTTGGCGGGGATAAGGTCCTATAAGGCAGAAAGCTGAGAGGAAAACGCTGTAAACCTAAGACCCCACCTTGTAACCAAGTCAAAAACTGAAGCCTTCCAGGCTACGCAAAGGAGGCTGGGCTCTAGGTTCACGAGGACAGACAGATGGGTTAGCTATCAGACCACACTAATGCAAATATCTCTGGATTCCAGATTCTATGGATAAGTTCTGCCCATCTTGAACAGCAAATTTGAAAAGGCCTGACTCTTTGTTATGTTACAAGATATACTTTTAGCCAGAAAATCCACTCTCAGGGGTTGTCATAGTTGTAGCACCATCACAATCCAACCAAAACTTTGTGTTAGGTTATTTCTATACAAAATAATAATTAAAAAACCCCAAAAAACCATTGTACTCGGCACTTCTGATGAGGTTTTTGGGGTGACAGTGGGGTTCGTGGGATCCGGAACTGACGGCCAAGAAAGAACTCTTGGAAATGTTTTTGGTGCAAAAAGGTGATTTTATTAAATAAAGCACGGGGACAGGACCCGTGGGCAGGAAGAGCTGCCCTGGGACTTTGAGGAGAGACTGGCTATATAATAGGGAGTTGGGGGGGTGGTAAAGTCCAGGGAAAGTTTCCAGTGAGATTTGCATATGCTAAAGAAGACTCCCAGGATACTGGAGGCCTAACTGTTGTCAAGCTAAGGTTGTTTTCCCTCTAGGAAAGCATTAGCATTAAGACAGTAGGGACTTCCTGGAGAAACAGTTTACTAGGCCAGACTCAAGTATTTGTCAATGGGCTGCAGGTTACAAGGAAATTTAGTTCTATCTGCCATTTCCTTCTGTTTTTGTCTTCCACAGCACTAAGGAGGGGTGATGCTGAGGCTCCAGGAAACGAGGTCCATCGGTTTCTGGAGATTGGGCTATTGATATTTGTAAAATATTTGTAAATAGATGGGAGGGAGACTCAGGTACTGGGCACAATGATCTCTATCAGTTAACCATTTCTTTTTCCCCTTTCCTTTGTTCTTGGGCAGCCAGGAGTGCCTGAGGAGAATCACAGGGATTCCCCCCGGGGTGGGGGTGGGTTGCAGCCTGTCAGCTTGCCTTATGCTCCCTCACCACTTCTGCCTTCCAGTTCCTTGATTCTTTTCCCCCTGATCTCTCCACTTTTAATCCCAACCCCCTTGATGCCTGTTAATTGCAATTAAGTCATAAGGCAAAACCTCTCCCCAGAGACCCCAGGAAGTGAAACTGAACAGACTCTAAAGCAGAGCTTATTTGTCCCTATTTGCTCTTTTCTTTCCAATTTGGTTACATTATTTTGAGTCTTAAAATGGCACATGTGTGAGAATAAGTCCCTAATG
Organism: Panthera leo; assembly: GCF_018350215.1. Classification (NCBI taxonomy): domain Eukaryota; kingdom Metazoa; phylum Chordata; class Mammalia; order Carnivora; family Felidae; genus Panthera; species Panthera leo. The sequence continues at coordinate 117,156,622 of NC_056687.1, read as the reverse complement.
GCAGAACTACTGCAGAACATAATCTGGGTCCTCTCTTTGCTGTAGGTTTTAGTATTTTTGCAGTTACATAATATCTCAAGCACAAAACGTGGCAGGTCATAAGTTCTGGTACAAAATATTAAGTGACAGTTGTAGTCACCTGTGTGCCAGGTAGAATAAAGCACTTGTGGAATAAAGATGATACCACAACACCCTGTCCACTCCTGTTTGCTGTTTTAAAGATCTTTTGATATTCTCAAACTTAAGGGTCTATTAACAAGAGGTAATGTCACTCAGTTTTGGAAATGACTAGGCTGAGTCCTGGGTGATTTCATTAATTAATTAACATGATAACTTTTAAATAATATTTTCCACTACTCTTTTTGTTTTAAATTTATTTATTTTAAGTAGGCTCCACACCCAATGTGAGGCTTGAACTCACAACCCTGAGATCAAGAGTCACAGGCTCTACCAACTGAGCCAGCCAGGTACACCCCTGCCTTCCACTACTCTTAATAAGAAAAATATCCTAGAAAATTTTCCAAGAAAAAGAACATCATATTCATCCTGTACTAAAAAAAAGTCTCTAAGAAAGTCATATATGTTGTACCACTGGAATCTTAATTACTTCAAGACAAATATATAGTTTCAAATTATAATCTGATTACTATACACTCCTCCCTAACTCTGCTAAATGAGAATTTCTGAGATTTAACACATCATATGCTATATACAAGTAAGTACATCTCTGGTAAAAATTATTCTATTAGACACCATAAGACCTGATGCAATTTGAAGTGGAGTTCATAAGCAAATGGCTAAGAAAGAATTCCTGAGACATGTTTGGTGCAAAAATATGATGTTATTAAAGCACAGGGTCAGAATCTGTGGGCAGAAGAGCTGCTCTGTGACTGTGAGGAGTGATAATGTATTTGAAGGTTTGTGGAGGAGGGGACATAAAGTTAGTTTCTAAGAAATTTCTGTATGCTGAAATCAGGGTCTTACAGGACGAAGATTTAGCTACTGTCAAGATAAGGTTGCTTCTAGTTTTTAATGGAATGTAAACATGAAGGCCTTAAGGCAGCCGTAAATTCCTACGGAATGTTACAGACTGCAGGTCTCTGGTATCACTGGGCTTCAAGCTGTAAGGGGATTTAATTTAAACTACATTTTTTTGCCTTTGTTTTCCTCATCAAGACCCATTGCTGCTCTGGGCTATTTGAAAATGATAAACCTCTTCCATCAGGCATAAGGAGAAATGATGCCGGTGACATCAGTCATGGTTCCACAGTTCACAGGACAGTGACATTCTTGACCCATCTATCTCTTGGGGTCCTGAAATTTCTATCTTATTGCTTTCCAAAAAAGTTATTGATGTAAAATCTGGAACCCAAGGGAAGCATCCATAATTTTGGAAGTTCCTAAGACTACTATGCCTATAAACTAGGCATAAACTAGATTTGGATTCTTTATCCACATTTACTTCTTAATTAAGAACAAACCACTTAAATTTTTCTGAGTCCCAAGAGGCAGACACATGTTCTTAATTATTTTAGGAAAACGTTACTGCTCTAATGACAATGGTAGAAATCTATATCCCTAAACTTCCTTTGAATCTGAGAGCCAAAGGTAGTCTAAAATCCACCAGGCCATGGGCTGGGGGTTGAGACAGGTAGTTAGGCATTATACACAGAGGGAACTGTACAAGTCCTGTGGCTACAGAGAGCTTGACTCATTCAAGGAAATGAAAGACTTGTGGATTATAAAAAAAAAAAAAAAAAAAAAGATAATCAGACATGAGAATAGAGAGGTATATGGGACACAGTTCGTACCCATTTAATGTCTCTCTACCTGCATTCTATGCTCTCAAAGACCAGAATATGGCCTGTCTTGTCCAGGACAAGAGACTTAACTGCTGCTTGTTGACTGAACAATATGTGCACAGTATGATTTCACTCCTTTTGTTCATAAAGAACAGCTCCCTTACTAATGGGAATGCTGCTGAATCTCTGACCCAGCCACTAATTTTACATGCCACTTTTCGGTTTTTTTTTTAATATATTAAATATAATTTATTATCAAATTGGTTTCCATACAACACCCAGTGCTCATCCCAACAGGTGCCCTCCTCAATGCCCATCACTCACTTTCCCCTCTCCCTCACCCCTCAGCAATCCTGTTTGTTCTCACTATTTGAGTCTCTTATGGTTTGCCTCCCTCCCTCTCCATAAGGTTTTTTTCCCCTTCCCCTCACCCATGGTCTTCTGTTAAGTTTCTCAGGATCCACATATGAGCGAAAACATCTGGTATCTGTCTTTCTCTGCCTTACTTCACTTAGCATAACACTCTCTAGTTCCATCCACGTTGCTGCAAATGGCCAGATTTCATTCTTTCTCATTGCCAAGTAGTATTCCATTGTATATATAAACCACATCTTCTTTATCCATTCCTCACTTGATGGACATTTAAGCTCTTTCTATAATTCGGCTATTGTTGAAAGTGCTGCTATAAACATTGTGGTACAAGTGGTCCTATTCATCAGCACTCCTGTATCCCTTGGGTAAATTCCTAGCAGTGCTATGGCTGGGTCATGGGTAGATCTATTTTTAATTTTTTAGGAACCTCCACACTGTTTCTCAGAGCACACATGCCACTTTTTGTATCCACTGCAGAAATCCACTCGTTTCCCTTTTCATTTTAAAAAAGGGAAAGATGAGGGGCGCCTGGGTGGCGCAGTCGGTTAAGCGTCCGACTTCAGCCAGGTCACGATCTCGCGGTCTGTGAGTTCGAGCCCCGCATCAGGCTCTGGGCTGATGGCTCGGAGCCTGGAGCCTGTTTCCAATTCTGTGTCTCCCTCTCTCTCTGCCCCTCCCCTGTTCATGCTCTGTCTCTCTCTGTCCCAAAAATAAATAAAAAAAAAAAAAAAAAACGTAGAAAAAAAAAATAAAAAAGGGAAAGATGAGTAAACCATATTTCTCAAATTGCTCAACTAGGAGAAACAATGCTCGCCAGTTCCTGGAACTGAGAAGTGGCCATTCCAAGATTTACTGGAATAACCCTAGAAATAAAACCATGTGGGAACCAGACTCGTGAGTTTAGAAGCAGGGATTTTGTCAAGTATCAAACATAATAAAAGCTAACCTTACCGAGTACTCTTGGGGCTAGCACAGCTCCCACAGCTTTACACTAATACACGCCATACTGTAAGTCTTGTAACTCTTTTTTGACCATCGCACAATTTCAGAGATGAGGCCAGGAAAGCACAAGGATGAAGAAACTGGTTCAGAGTCCACAGCAATTAAGTAGTAGAGGTAGGATTCAAATCAGGTGGACTCCTGAACTAATTAATGGTCTTAGCTTCTATGCTATAAACCAGCTCTATCTTTCCGATTCGTCTGGTGTTCCAGAGTGACTAGCACAGGTTTAGGGTACACCGTACTCCTAATGAATACATACTGTTTTATGACAGCTAAGAGGCCCCACTAATCATCTCTTCTAATCCTCCCAGCGCGACAGCAGACACCCACAGTCCTGGTTCTTGCCGGGTTCTTCAGCGCGGCCAAGAGGTGGGCAGTAGTAGTAAAGGGGCGCTGAGCACGCAAGGCAGTTTCGGGCAAGAAACACCTTACCAGTGGTGCCGGGTGGTGGGGCCTGGGGGCCAACTGGGGCCACTCGCGAGTCGCAGCTCCGCTTCCGGGGGTCGCTTCCCCGGGACTCTACCCCCTCCCCCCCCCCGCCCGCCTGCCCGCCTCCTCTACTCAGCTCACCCCGCACAAACACAGCTGGCCGGACCCCGCGCCCCGCCCCCGCTAGCTGCCCCCAGCGCCGCGCAACCGGCCCCGGGAACCCACGCGAGTCCGGCGCCCGGTGCGCGCGCGGGGCCCAGGGGCGAGAAAGGCGCCCGCCCACCTGGGCTGCAGGTGCTCCGCGCTGCCGAGAACCTCCGAGGTGCGGACACGCTCTCGGTTTCGTTTCCCGGATCCTAGGTACACAAAAGGGCTCTCCCACCGGCGCGCCCGCGTCGCTGCCGGAGGGCGTGAGAGCTGCAGGCCCCCGCCCCCTTCCTCGCTCCCCGCAGAGATTCCGAAGTCAGTTCAGTGGCGAGGGCGACGGAGAGCTAACTAACTGGGAGGTGGACGCCCGCTCCGACACGTTAAGTCCTCCGCAGGGGAGTGGCTGCCGTGGGGGTGCTGTCGTGGGCGCCAAACCGTAGGGAACTTCCGTTTCTCGGCTCTCAACCTGCATCACTTACATTTCTGTTACTTGCAAAGCTTGTGAGCAGCGCTGGTCCCGGGGACAAATGAGGACGGGTCCGGCGTGTTTGTCTCGACGGGGCTTTTTCTCTGTAGCTTTCTGACTCTGTCTCTCTCCCAATGTCTCTGTGTCTCATTGTCTCACCCTCTCCTTCTTGCCGGTTTTTCCCTTTCTCTGCCTCCCTCTCTCCTCTGCCCTCTCCCCCACCCCACCCCACCCCCAACGCCATGAACAACTTTTAACAATCACCCCGACTAGACGTGTTTAGACTGTTGAATTTTTCTTCACCACCGCCGCCCGACCGGCAAACAGACTCAGTGAACAGATATTTGTTGAGCTGAGCTAAAGGACTCATTGAGTTTTTTTTCATGAAATTATTTTATTTACAAAAGGAACCTGTGATCTTCCACACAATAAAGATGAGTGTGGAGAAAAGGTGAAGCAAACTTTCTCCACCTCCCCTCCCCTTTTCTTCTTCCCATGACTCTGTTGACAGATACTTGAAGGATTACCAAGACACCTCCTTGGAGGAAGGAAGAGGGTACTGAAAGGGAGGGGACTAGAAAGCGAAATTGAGAAAAAAAGTAAGAAAGGAGGGAGGAAACCAGCCGCTTGAGTTTGAATCCCTTCTCGTCTCTGTGACTGTGCAAATTAGAATCTCTGTGCTTCTTTTTTAATCTGTAAAATGAGGGTATTTTATCTACCTCATAAGATTTTTATGAGGATTAAGGAAGTTAAAATACGCAAAAAGTTTAAGTGATGCCTATCACAGAGTAAGCACTCAATAAATATCATTAATCTACCACTGTTCTTCTGCCAATCAAGTTTTACCACCTCTCCACTTCCTGAATATCAATTCTAAATGTTTGCTATTCTAATTGGCAAGTAGGACCTTGTTATTGTTTTTGTTACTTCTGACTGTTGGTGATATTCAGTAATCATTCAGAGGGTTACTGAACATTTTAACATTTTATTCTGGGTTATGTCTGACATTTAATACAGAGTTTTCTGTCAGATTGGGATTGTTTATTTTTGAGACAGAGAAAGAACATGAACGGGGGAGGGTCAGAGAGAGAGGGAGACATAGAAACTGAAGCAGGCTCCAGGCTCTGAGCGGTCAGCATAGAGCCCGATGTGGGCCTGGAACTCATGGACCGTGAGATCATAAACTGAGCCAAAGTCAGACGCTTAACGGACTGAGCCACCCGGGCGCCCCAGATTGGGATATTTTTTGCACTTGCTGATTTGTTGTGCTCTTTACATTTTGTGGACTGAATCCCTCATTTAACAGAGGCCTACTTACTGGGTCTCTGGATTATAATCTTATTTAAAGTTGCTTTCACAACTCTTTCATTTTTAAATCATCTTTTACTGTGTTTTTTACTTTTCACCTCTGGGCTTTCTCTCTTATTTTCAAAAGCCTACTGTACGTTAGGACATCCAATATGATTCCTTCCTTACACCTGTTTATTCCTAATTGCCAAGAAGTTAGTATTTTCTAGTTACCTTATTATTTATAGTTGTATTGTGGTCCATGAATATACTGTGAATAGTTTTAATCATTTGAAATTTTTTGAGACTTGCATTATGGCCCTTCAGTACATAGCCAATTTTTGTACACACTTTATAAATACTTGAAAAATAGGTATACTCTTCAGTTGTTGAGTATGGTATTGTATTTTTTTGTGTTAGGGCAATTTCTTTTAAAATGTATTTTTTTTAATGTTTATTCATTTTTGAAAGACAGAGAAAGATGGAGCACAGCAGGGGTGGGTCAGAGAGAGAGGGGGACACAGAATCTGAAGCAGGCTCCAGGCTCTGAGCTGTCAGCACAGAGCCTGATGTGGGGCTTGAACCCACCAACCGTGAGATCATGACCGGAGCCAAAGTCAGACGCTTAACCGAGGGACCCACCCAGGTGCCCCATGTGTTAGGTCAATTTCTTAATTATGCTGTTACCTTAGCTGATACTTTGTTTATTCTACCAATTATTCAGAGGAATATTAAAATTTCTCATCAGAATGATAGATTTGTTTATTACTTCTTGTTTTGACTTTTTTGCTTATAGTTTTTGGTTTTGTGATTAAGCAAAAACTAAAAGGAGTTCTATTATCCTGGTGAATTGAACCTTTATCAATAATGAAGTGATCTTTATTTCTAGTGATGCTTTTCCTTCAAAGTCCATTTTGTCTGAAATCCATGCTCTTATTGTAAGTTAAGGAGTTTACAATGATACTTAGATCGATCCATCCATCCATCCATCTTTTTGTGCATCCATCTTGGTGCACAACTGGCACCAAGGCCCAGAGGGTAAGTTTTCTCTGTGCCCTTCCCTCCTACATGGTGGAGTTTACTTCTCTTTCATATTACAAGGTGGTAATTCTATGAGCAGAGATTTTAGTGGGGCGTCTTCTCTTAACTTTTCCTTCTTGATGGGCCAAAATTTATCTTTGGTTTTAACACTTTTATGGGAGTCAAAGTAGATGACCAAAGTCTCCAATGCTTGCAGAAGCTTCTCCTTAGGATTTAGCTTCCTGACTGCTGAACTTCTGCTATAGATGGGGCAGGAAAACTGTAGAGATCTAGTAGATAACACTTTCAATGTTATTTTTCAACCTTTCCACCTTGATGAATATTATTTTTGAATCCCTAGATATTTCCATTCTGTTTTAAACAGAAGTCTCCTGTATCTTGCTTAGGGTGGTACATACCATTTCCATATTCAATCCATGGGGTAGGTGAATAGGCTTCTTAATTCAGGCTTTCAAACATTCCTCCCTTTAATTTCTAATTTTAAACTTTATCCTCTCTTTATTTGTCATCACTAAGTGCTCTGTCTCTCTGGGAGTCTGTGGAGGTAAATTGAATCTCAATTATTCTTACACATTTTATAACCTCTTATGTCTTACAAGATAGTTACCACATCTGACTCATCTAATTTCTCAAATTTGTTGAAATCTTGTTCCGCCTGTACGTTATTACCTTTTTGTAACCCTTGTGGTTTTTACATATTTTGTGTTTTTTTATTTTGTTTTGTCTTGACTGTTTTCTATTTAGTTTTATTATGATCTCCAAAAAAGAGTGCCATCTTTAATTAGAAAATATTTAGGTAGGGTATAAACTATTAGTGGCCTACCCAAAACTTAGTATTTTCTTTTACAGGGTAAAATAGTGGTTCTCAAATTTTAGCATGCAACCAAACTACCTGAAATTCTCCTTGAAACTCAACTTGTGAAGCTCCACCCTCAGTTTTTCTGAATCAGTAAGGCAATAATGGACCTGGAGGGAATCCTACTTTTGTAAGGTATTGGGGAACAATGTGTTTATGGAAGGAGGGTCCTAAAGCAAAAGATGCTTTTTCATTACTAGAAAATCAGCTTCTTTCCTTATGATTGGTTTGCATGTGGGCATATAACACAGATTTGGCTAAGGAAAAATCTTCTAGAGGACTTCTAGAAATCTGCTTTCTCCTTACTTGTATGAATGTATATATGTGTATGTGTGCATATATATATGTGTGTATGTTTACACATACACACATACATGTAGGCAAACATATACATGTATACACACACATACATATAGGTATGTATATGCCTCCTTCTCTATATATGGCAATGATATGTGGAATTGTCTTGAGACTGTGAGGACAGGTCTTGATGATGATAGAATCAAATTGTGGAAAGAGCTCAAGAACTTGATGACACTGAAGAATTACAGCACTTATCATGGACTTACATAGTTCCAGACGACTTGTTCTGTGAAAGTTAGCTGGTGGTTATGGACTCTCCAAGGACATTTATATTTGTTTTCTGTTCAGTTTCATACTCAAAATAAGCAAGCTTCTTTATTGTTGTTCTCTTCTGCATGGTGGTGTGTAGGATTTTTTAATTTTACACCTCGGTTGTATCTCTTAGTGTTTCAGGCTTTTTATTTAAGCTATTTAGGGTTATTTTTAGTCAAAAGCATTGTACCCTTGAGAATCTTGAAGGTATTCTTTCCAAAACTCTCTTTATTGCTCTTAATCTCTGTTTTCTCGTCCAGGCTAACTGCTGTAGATATTAGCTCTAAGAGTCCCACAGCTCCAAGGTAGAATTGATATAGTAGGGCTTCATGGAAACAGCATGAGAAGGTCGTGAAATCTGGGTGCCTTAAGTTTACTTGCGTATGACAAAATTTTCTATGTTGAAATACTAACCTTAGCAAAGATTTTTAACTTTCCAATTAGATTATCAAACGCAAATTCTTTAGTCATCAACATTGGTCCATATTATTTGGGGGTACTGCTGGTGGCATTATCAACCTCCAACTCCAAACTTCAATGACATACCAGAAAGCTTGTTTTTTTTTCTTTTTACATGATGTAACAACCAATGGAGGTGTTCCTATGGTGGGGTAGGAGCTCTGCTTTACAGCATGGCCCAAGGACCCAGGCTAATGGATGCACTGACATCTTTAGTACATAGCTTCCATGATTTTTCTGGGCTTTGACACTGAGTCTGCAGAGAGGAGAAAGGAGAAGTTGGTTGCATAGGGGAGGTTTTTATGGGCCAGGCCTGGAATTGACACACATCATTTCTGGTAACATTTCCTTGGCTGAGCTCAGTTGTATGGCCACACTGGACTGCAAAGCAAGCTGGGAGATGCTATCTGGTGTCTTCCCAGAAATATAAAGAAATACTTTATTATTAAGCAAGAGATTTTTAGATTTTTATATCATCTTCTACAGGTTTTTCTGAAGGTAAAAACAAACCAAAAGCTCCTCTTTTAACAAACTATCTATTGCCAGATGTATGATCACAACTGTTTATAAAATCTTAAGTTCTGTTACTTTACCAATAATATTTTCAGAAATTTGTCAGTGTGCCTGGGTGACTCAGTTGGTTAAGTGTCCGACTCTTGGTTTTGGCTCAGGTCATATTTCATGGTTCCTGTGTTCGGGCCCCATGTCAGGCTCTGTGCTGAGAGCTCAGAGCCCGCTTGGAATTCTTTCTCCCTCTCACTCTGACCCTCCCCTCCTCATTCTCTCTCTCTCTCTCTCTCTCTCTCTCTCTCTCTCTCTCTCTCAAATAAATAAATAAATAAATAAAAATGAAAAAAAAAAAAAAAAAAAGAAAGTTGTACCAAGAATTGCTCCAAATAAGTCAAGTTTCATTTTCGATACTCATAGTTTTCCCGTCCCACTGAGAGGAGAAATGGTCATTTTTAAAGTAAAAACGTATATAACTGAGTCTATCAAGATTTTCCAAGCACCTGTTACAACAGGAAAATAAAGAATGTATAGAGAGGATATTCACCCAGAAATAAGAATTCTGTGATGGCTTTCTCTATAAAAAGATTTTTCAGCTAGATTTTGAAAGAAGAGTAGAAAATAGCCATAAGCAAAAAGCAGCAGCATATGCAAAGTGAGGACATATATCTTTCAGAAATACAAGTGGTTGAGTATGCTGCAGTGTAAGAGGGGGCAAGATAGGGACTTGAACTTTTGATGTTGAGGCAAAGACAATGACCTGTTTGCCAAAATTTGTGTTTTCTTTTTCTTGGTATAGAATTGCTGCTGAGAAGCGGTCACCTAACATGTGGCAATGTGGCAAAATTTTAGCCAATAGAATGTGAAAAGGAACAAAGCCAAGGTTCTTAGGAAGTACGTGAACCTTCACCGTGCTGTTTCCCTCCCATTGACCTGATGCAGAAGATGATGAGACCCTATGAAATGGTGGACCTACAAAACAGAAGGATCCTGTGGCCCTGAAGCACCATGTGAATAAAAGCTGCCCACAGACTAGAAACTCCAACCTTGATAAGTAAGTAAGAAATAGCCTTAAATTGAGAAATGCCATTGAAATTTGTTACAATAGTTATGAGGATCTAAACCCATCAGTCCTGGAGAAGGTGAGCAGCAAGCCACAGGGAGAAGTTCATACACTACGCTAAAGAGATGGTGTTTGATGTCGGAGGGTGGATTGATGGCATAATTTTAAGTATGAAAAGGACACTGTTAGGTTCTTGCTTTAGAAAAGCTAAATTAGTGTCAAGAATGATTTGTAGGATAGGAAAACCAAAGTAGAGCATTTTAGTGACAATTCAGACACAAGATAATACAATATTGAAAAATATAGTGAAGTGTGTTCAGTGAAATTGGAAGGAAGGGGATGTACTCCAGGGATAGAAAGAAAGAAGGAATGAAAGAAAGAAAGAAAGAAAGAAAGAAAGAAAGAAAGAAAGAAAGAAAGGGAATAGGTTTTGCTTGGTGACTGATTTTGGGTAGGGAAAGGGGACAGAATTATTTTAAGAATGTTTTCATCTTGAACAATTGAATGAATGGTAATGCACACATATAAATAGGGATCACAGAATAAGATTAGGATAGAGTCCAGTTAAATTAATTGAGTTTAAGATGCCTATGGGACAAAGGGCAGACAACTGGTAGATTGTTAAAATATTCCTACTTACCTGTTGAGAGAAACAGAAATATGCACAATAATCAAATTTTCAAAACAGGTAGACTCCCATCATTGAAACTTTGCAGCATGAGGAATGGGTCAGGTATGGAAATAAGAGACACCAGTATTTAGAGATCATGGGCTCTTTATCTGTTGCCAAAACAAACAAACAAACAAACAACAACAACAAAAAAACAGGAATGGCAAACAAGGATGTGTAAAAAAAAAGTGTGATAGTTCTGGGGCACTTGGGTGGCTCAGTCGGTTAAGTGTCCAACTCTTGGTTTTGGCTCAGGTCACCATCTCCTGGTTTGGTAAGTTCGAGCCCCGTGTCGGGCTCTGCGCTGACAGTACAGAGCCTGCTTGGGATTCTCGGTCTCACCCACTGTCTGCCCCTCCTCTACTCACGCTGTCTTTGTCTCCCCAAAAATAAATAAATAAATTTAAAGAAAAAAAAAAGTGTGGTATTTCTAAAATTGAGGTGGGAGAGACTTTTAATGAAGTAATCTCTGGTGTCAAAATCTGCAGGAAGGAAAAGGAGTTGCAGCTGTGGTGCCGAGTGCTGTATGTAGGTAAAACATCATGTTCTTTTGCTTATATCCAATGACCGGAAGAAGTGCTCACACATAACTTCTGGTTAAACACAATGCCTAATTTATTACGCCTTCCACTTCCCCAGTTCTAGTAGGAAAGGGTGGTCACTAAACAGAAAACATATCCCATAATCTCATACCACAGTCTGAAGCCTAGTAGGTGGATATAACCAGAGTGGAAAGAAAGTAGGATCTCACTCTATTTCAGGTCCCTCTAATGTACTAGTTCCCATTCCTTTTCAGGCAGGAGACAGAGACACAGAGTGGGGTGGGGGTGGGGATCCTGTGTTCAGTCGGCAGAGTGAGATTAACCAATGCTGCTTTATCAGGTTGTCCTGGCAGGGTTACAGGGCTAAATTTTTTCACGAGTTATACCAGTTGTAGCTATGGTCTATCAGTCACCATCTGATAAGCTTATCTCTTTTAGTTCTTCACTTTGCAAATATCAGTTTTCACTTACTCAAAATCCAAACCAACAAAACAGAACAAAATGGTTGAATTTAGGGCCTAAAAGTTCCCACTTATTTAGCCAATATCAAATGACTGTATAAAGGGAGAATTATTCAAAATCTATAAAGAACTTATCAAACTCAACACCCAAAAAACAAAGAATCCAGTGAAGAAATGGGCAAAAGACAGGAATAGACACTCCTCCAAAGAAGACATACAGATGGCCAACTGACACATGAAAAAATGTGTCATCATCAGGGAAATACAAATCAAAACCACAATGAGATACCACCTCACACCTGTCAGAATGGCTAAAATTAACAACTCAGGCAACAACAGATGTTGGCGAGGTTGGAGAGAAAGAGGATCTCTTTTGCATTGTTGGTGGGAATGCAAGCTCATGCATCCGTTCTGGAAAACACTATGTAGGTTTCTCAAAAAATTAAAACTAGAACTACCCTCAACCCAGCAACTGCACTACCAGGTATTTATCCAAGGGATACGGGTATGCTGTTTCGAAGGGGCACATGCACCCCAATGTTTATAGCAGCACTATTGACAATAGCCAAAGTATGGAAAGAGCCCAAATGTCCATCGATGGATGAATGGATAAAGAAGAAGTGGTATATATATACAATGGAGTATTACTCAGCAAACAAAAAGAATGAAATTTTGCCATTTACAACTGCATGGATGGAACTGGAGGGTATTATGCTAAGTGAAATTAGTCAGTTGAGAAAGACAAATATCATAGGACTTCAATCAACTGAGGAATTTAAGAGACAAAACAGATAAACATAAGGGAAGGGAAACAAAAATAATATAAAAACAGGGAGGGGGACAAAACAGAAGAGACTCATAAATATGGAGAACAAACTGAGGGTTACAGGAGGGGCTGTGGGAGGGGGGATGGGCTAAATGGGTAAGGGGCACTAAGGAATCTACTCCTGAAATCATTGTTGCACTATATACTAACTAAGTTGGATGTAGATTAAATAAATAAATAAATAAATAAATAAATAAATAAATAAATAAATAAATTTAAAAAGATAAAGGGAGAATTATAAGGTTTAGAAAAAAAGGCCAGAAAATCTAAGCACAGAAGCGATTTTTTAAATATACATTTGTTTTGGCTTTCAGTTAAAGAATTAATAGTTTTCATGAAGTCTATCAATTAAAAGGCCATTGCCAACCTTAGCAAGGGCAACTTTATTGGAATGGTGTGGGGGGAACCATATTTCAATGGTTTGCAGAATAAAAGTGAAGACAATGAAATATAAAGTTTAGGATTAAAAGTAAAACAAACTATAATTACTGCTAACCATGCTTACTTAAAAGTAATTATGAGCAAATATCAAGATTACTAACACCAGGTTATAATGAAAGACCCAAAGGAGAATCAAGTTCATTGGACTAAACCTTTTTTTTAGTTGAAAACAAACTTTCCTGGCTGTATCACAAGCAAAAACAAGAGAAGAGATATTTTAATGAAACTCTAAGAACAATTTGAAAACTTGCTAACTGGAGAATTTAATATTCAGATTCTAAGGTTCATGCTTATGAAGTACAAATATTTGGTTACTGAGTCAGTGGCTGAGCTTGTATGTCATACTTTTTTTTTCATGAGTGCTAAATGTAAAAAACAAAGTAAAACATTACAAACAGAAACCCATAGGTCAACAGTGACTTCAGCTCCTCAATAAGTCATGTCAATAAGGATGTCATATGTCAACCTGAGTTCACCGTATAGATTATATATTCAAAAAGGTCAATGGATAAAACCTCAATTATTATTTACATTGTATCATGTTTACCTTCTGCTTGCTCTCTCTTCTGTACTTATCTGTACCACCTACAATCAGGTTGCCAGTAGAATCAAACACTGACAACAAATAATAACACGGCAACCATGTATCACAGTTTGGTTAGAGATTAGTTCTACCTACACCAGTTCAGTACTGTTGGTAATTCAATATTTTAACTGCATTTGAAAAAGAAGAGCACCTTGGGGCACCTAGGTGGCTCAGTCGGTTGAGCATCCGGCTTCGGCTCAGGTCATGATCTCACAGTTTGTGGGTTCGAGCCCCGCATTGGACTCTGTGCTGACAGCTTAGACCCTGGAGCCTGCTTCGGATTCTGTGCCTCCCTCTCTCTCTGCTCCTCCCCCACTCATGCTGTCTCCTTCAAAAATAAATAAAAACATTTAAAACATTTTCTTTTTAATAAAAAGAAGAACACCTTGAACTTTCCAGTAATGATACGTCTTTTGTGGTAAAAAGAAGAAATTGCTTGTTATTTGATGTTCAGTGTAGGTTTGCAAATACAGATGTGAACTAAATTCATTTGCAAAGTAATCTTTTAAATGTATACCAGAGAAGGAATGATATTTATTTAGTCATATATTCATCTGTAAAGAGATAATAGTGAAGAAAAACTTTCATAGCCATGTGTGATAAATAGTGATATTAAAAAAAATTTTTTTTAATGTTTATATTTTTGAGAGAGAGAGAGCCCACGTGTGTGTGCACACGAGCAGGGAGGGGCAGACAGAGGAAGACACAGAATCCAAAGCAGGCTCCAGGCTCTGAGCTGTGCTGTCAGCACAGAGCCTGATGCGGGGCTCAAACTCACCCACCGTGAGATCATGACCTGAGCTGAATTCGAGCACTTAACCAACTGAGCCACCCAGGTGGCCCTAAATACAGTGATATATTAAGGAATGTGATTTGCACTTATTAGCCTGGTAAACAGATTCCAAACCATCCCTTCACTGGGTACTGATTTCTAATTCATTCTTTAGGCTTATAGGATTAGTATATATTGGGGCATTAACAAATAAGGTATAGTCTAGGTTGTGTAGGTGAGGAATTCAAACAATCAAGGATAGATGCTGGTTTTTTTAAAGCTAGTATTGGAAGAAAAAATTTTAAATGAAGTTAAATATTCATTTATTTCTTTTTCTTTTGAATCATTTTGTGAACCTAAATTTCCATGTAAATTTTATAGTCAAAGGAATTGATCATTTTAATTGTTTTTATATATCTTGCTAAAATACTTTTCAAAAGGATTATACCAAATTTATTTCCACCTAGATGTTTATTTATATTTCTACTTATACAATGAAATATTTTTTAAAAAAGGATAGCTTTCCTAAATTAAAACTGATATACATAATGTTTATTAAGCTTTGAGTTAGATGCTTAAATCTAATTTTTTAATTTTTTTTTTTTTTTTCAACATTTTTTATTTATTTTTTTTGGGACAGAGAGAGACAGAGCATGAACGGGGGAGGGGCAGAGAGAGAGGGAGACACAGAATCGGAAACAGGCTCCAGGCTCCGAGCCATCAGCCCAGAGCCTGACGCGGGGCTCGAACTCACAGACCGCGAGATCGTGACCTGGCTGAAGTCGGACGCTTAACCGACTGCGCCACCCAGGCGCCCCTTAAATCTAATTTTAATGACATAAAATAGTTTTGATAAATGTAGCCTCTTTATATATAATCATTAAAATAATGAATTCAGTTAAAGATTCTTTCTTATGAACATACATACGAACCTTATTTTATTATGTCAAATGTTACTATAAGGCAATGATAAAAGCATAAATGTTTTGAAAAGTCACAGAACAATCTCTGTGTTTGTCATTTACATAAGAATATTACTTAACATCACAATCCCAGACTTCAAGGTATACTACAAAGCTGTAATCATCAAGACAGTATGGTACTGGCACAAGAACAGACACTCAGATTAATGGAACAGAATAGAGAACCCAGAAATGGACCCACAGACCTATGGCCAACTAATCTTTGACAATGCAGGAAAGAATATCCAATGGAATAGAGACAGTCTCTTCAGCAAATGGTGCTGGGGAAACTGGACAGCGACATGCAGAAGAATGAACCTGGACCACTTTCTTACACCAGACACAAAAACAAACTCAAAATGGATGAAAGACCTAAATGTAACACAGGAAGCCATCAAAATCCTCGAGGAGAAAGCAGGCAAAAACCTCTTTCATCTTGGCCACAGCAACTTCTTACTCAACACGTCTCTGGAGGCAAGGGAAACAAAAGCAAAAATGAACTGCTGGGACCTCATCAAAATAAAAATGTTCTGCACAGCAAAGGAAACAATCAGCAAAACTAGAAAGCAACTGACAGGATGGGAGAAGATATTTGCAAATGACATATCAGATAAAGTGTTGGTATACAAAATCTATAGAGAACTTATCAAATCAACAGCCAAAAAACAAATAATCCAGTAAAGAAATGGGCAAAAGACAGGAATAGACACTTCTCCAAAGAAGACATCCAGATGGCCAACCGACACATAAGAAAATGCTCCACATCACTCATCATCAGGGAAATACAAATCAAAACCACACTGAGATACTACCACACACCCGTCAGAATGGCTAACATATTTACAACTCAGGCAACAACAGATGTTGGAGAGGATGTGGAGAAAGAGGATCTCTTTTGCATTGTTGGTGGCAATGCAAGCTGGCGCAGCCACTCTGGAAAACAGTATGAAGGTTCCTCAAAAAACTGAAAATAGAACTACCCTACGACCCAGCAATTGCACTACTAGGCATTTATCCATGGGATACAGGTGTGCTGTTTCAAAGGGACACATGCACCCCCATGTTTATAGCAGCACTATCAACAATAGCCAAAGTATGGAAAGAGCCCAAATGTCCATTGATGGATGAATGGATAAAGAAGAAGTGGTATATATACACAATGGAGTATTACTCAACAATCAAAAAGAATGAAATCTTGCCATTTGGATTGGATGGAACTGGAGGGTATTATGCTAAGTGAAATTAGTCAGAGAAAGACAAAAATCATATGACTTCACTCAACTGAGGACTTTAGGAGACAAAACAGATGAACATAAGGGAAGGGAAACAAAAATAATATAAAAACAGGGAGGGGGACAAAACAGAAGAGACTCATAAATATGGAGAACAAGCTGAGGGTTACTGGAGGGGTTGGGGGAGGGGGGATGGGTTAAATGGGTAAGGGGCACTAAGTTACACTATATGCTAACTAATTTGGATGTAAATTTAAAAAATTAAAAATAAAAATGAAAAAAAAGAATATTACTTAAAATAATCTAAAGATAAACTAAGGTAGCAATTTCCCAATGCTTTGTGTTCGTGTTTTTATTATCTTAACTGTCTTCAAAACTCATGTGGTAGTAGGATGGAAAACAGAAACATTTGTTTTGATTTAAGACATAGCATACTCAATGTCCAGAAAATGCTCATGAGGGATGAAAGTAACAGTGACATGAAGGAGAAAAAAGCAACTTGAGGGGTGTGTCAGTGGTTCAGGCGGTTAGGCATGTGACTCTTGATTTTGGCTCAGGCCACAATCTCAGGGTTTGTGAAATAGGAACTACAATTTCCAGCCCCAGATAGGTCTCTGCACTGACAGCAGTCCGGAGCCTGCTTGGGATTCTCTTTCCCTCTGTCTCTTCCCCTCCCTTGCTCTCTCTCTCACTCTTTCAAAATAAGTAAATAAACTTAAAAAAAAAAAAAGAAAAATAACAAAGTGCCAAATATAAGTGATGACCCTAGGGAGATATATTATAAACCTAGGGTTTTCTTGACACTTCTGTATTTAGATATTCTTAGAATTTTTATATTCAAAGAGATGTTAGGCCCTTTGGGTCGATTTATTTTGGGAAATGAGGAAACCAAAGTGCTAAAAAGTTAATTTGTCAAAGTAATATATAGAATTAATGGCATATGTGTACATAGCAAACTAATTCTACAGAGTAATATTTGCTTTAAGATATCAAATTGTAAAAAATATGTAGACATTTTATAAAACATATAAATAAAAACATGTAAGAATTACTAATAACTCTACCACATATTAATGACCTCTATAGCACAATGTATTCCAGTCTTCTTTACAATGTGCAAGTATTTTGTGTTTATAATAAAATTAGACTCAGTGGATACAATTTAGTATCCTCCTTTCATTTAATATATAGTAATCCTTTCCTTCAAAAATCCATGGAAAGACTGCATAATATTTCATGTAGTAATTGTGCCATAATTTATTAATATATATAATGCTGTGAACAATCTCTTCCATCAAATATGTGAGCCTCTACAATTTTTTTTTGTTTATGTATATATTTTGAGAGAGAGAGAGAGAGAGAGAGAGAGAGTGGGAGAGGGGCAGAGAGAGAGAGAAAGAGAAAATTCCAAGCAGGCTCCACACTGTCATTGCAAAGTGCAATATGGGGCTCAAATTCACAAACTGAGATCGTGACCTGAGCCAGAGTCAGATGCTTAATTGGCAGAGTCACCCAGCACCCCTAGAATGCTTTGAGTGGGTTATAATCCTAAACATAAAATTATTAGATATCAGTGCTATTTTTCCTTGGTAATAAATGTACAAAATGGGATTATTCTGCATAGAGAAAAAATATTCAGGCATTTCGTTTTGTGTTATTTAATTGTAGATACAATGTAGGAGCCGATACGTAGCACACAACTTGCTGTATTTCAGCCGTTAGCTGGTTCAGGTAAAACATTACATGGCATGGCCAGGTCTGGTAGTTAGCAGTTGCTTGACTGCAAGCAAGTTGTACTGATAAGTTGGGTGTTTACAGTGGATTTGTATTGCTGCTGTTAACAAATGACCACACATTTATCAGCCTAAAATAACTTCACTTTGTCATCTCACGGTTCTGCAGGTCAGCAGTCTGGGTTGGCTTGTCTTGGTTCTCTGATCTGAGTCTCACAAGGTTGAATCATCATCTCTGCCCCTTGGGCTTTTAACTGGAAGCTCTGGAAATAACCCACCTTTCAATTCATTCAAGTTGTTGGCAGAATCCACTGTGGTTGTAGACTGAGACCTCAGTTTCCTTGTTGGTTGTCAGCTGGTGGCCTGCTCGAAGCTCCTCAAGGGTCCCCATACCTCAGAGCCAGTGACTTTCCTTTGAATTCTTATGCCCGGAATCTGTCTGATCTCCGTCTTTGCTGCACCTTTCCTGTCTATCGCCCCTTCTGCTTTTTAGTCCTCCTGTGATTCCATTGGACCCACCCAGACAATCCAGGAGACTAGCCCCATCTAAGGTCAGCTGATCAGTAAATTTCGTAACTTTCACGGCAGGAGCTAGACTGGTGTTTGATCACGTAACCAGAAAATGGCAAACTGGGGGAAAATCTTTAGAATTATATCCACTCCAGCACCTATCTTGATTGCTTGGGCCCCATGCCAGATGAGTTATACTTTTGATTTTAATTCCTGAATATAATCTACTGCTGATAGCAGTGAGCTATGGGCTTCACCTTGGGTGTCAGCCCTCTTCCTTACTCACAGTAACTGGTTGATGGAGCACCAGTTATTCCTGGAGTCCGAACCTTGCAGTTACAGCTGTTTCAGCTTGTGGACCAGTCCTGATTTCCTCTTGGCACTCTACCAGGGGTTCTGCAAAGCTAACTTCCTCTCCAGGGGGACAGCCTCTCAAGGATAAATCAAGTTAAACTTTACCATCGGTTGTGCCTATAAAAATAGTTTAAGCTTTGAGATTTGGGAAAAAGCTGCTTGTTTATTTGGTACTTATCCTTGGGCTCATAGATAATAAGAAATATAGGGCTGCTTTAGCTCCAAATGACAGCAGTAGGTCTCAGTATGATGTGTTGTGGAAAGACCTATTTTTGATTGGAGTGAAAATTCAGAATCCATTCTTCAGAGAAGTGTGAGGCTGCAATAACCATAGATTTGGCTCGGAGCATTTGGGATACAGAGAGATCTCTGAAAATAAGAGCATTATCTCCATTTATAATTAGAGCTGAGCCATTCTTTGCAAGTAATACTTAGAAGGCTCTCTCACACACGTCTGGAATTTTCCTTCGCAGACAAGCTGGATCATTTTACTTAAAAAAGAGTACTCGTGAAATGTGAAACAGAACACATAAATTCAGGAAACAAGCTTCAGTTATCCTCTGCCCTCTACCCTTCCTCCATTCTTGGGAAATGAAAAAAACAACCACCCAGGTTAGCTTCCTCTGGACCAGAGCAGCCTGCTTTTTCTGTGAGTCTGATACCAGTTGCAAATATTACTGCTCTTTCAAATGGCCAAGGTAAACCAGCGTTCCTCTCCTAAGAGGGTGTTCAATTTCACCTTTTTCTCATTTGCATTCTTCTTCCTTTCCCTCCATCCTCTCCTTTCTCTTTTTCCCTATTGTCTTTCCCATTTTTTGCTTGTAAAATTTCTTAGATTTTCTCAATTTATCTTTTGTACCCTAACTTAATTGAAAACTTTTCCCTTGTGAAAACTTTTCCTATTGTTAAACACCCTCCCCTCCGCCCCAAGCATGTCCTGCCTTATAATTTCCTATCCTTCCTTCTGTACATTGTTTTTTCACGTCTGAGAGGATATTAATTATGGGGTTTGGGTTTTGTTTTGTTTTGCTATTTTTTTTCAGCAGTGTATCTTTTTTTTTTTTCCAAGTTTTGCTTTTCCTTTTGTTTGTTTTTGTCTCTTGTCTGAGGCCGTCTCCAGGTTTTGGTGATTTTTAGACAGCCCCCTTACCCAGATGCCAGAGAAAGTAGAAGAACAGCACGCCTTGCTGATTGCTTTGCCTCACTGGATGGTAAATGAGTAGAAAGCTGAAATTTTTTTTTCTTTCAGGTGCCCCCCACATTTAGTTTTCTTAGGCTCTTCAATTTCCTTGATCCTTTGTTAATTTTGTGACTATCTGCATGTTGCAAAACTCTTCTAGCTTTCTTGCATCCTAATGAGAAAGAGTAATTAGCAAGCTCAATGTATGTACAATATAAGAGAGAGAGTCTGAGAGAGGAAGAAAGAAAGGAAATGAAAAAGAAAGGTAATTTTGGATATCCTGTTAGGAGAGGACCACAGGTTTGCCTTGTTCATTAAGAACAGAAGTAACCTGGGGCGCCTGGGTGGCTTGGTCGGTTAAGCGTCCGACTTCGGCTCAGGTCATGATCTCACGGTCTGTGAGTTCGAGCCCCGCGTCGGGCTCTGTGCTGACAGCTCAGAGCCTGGAGCCTGTTTCAGATTCTGTGTGTCCCTTTCTCTCTGCCCCTCCCCTGTTCATGCTCTGTCTCTCTCTGTCTCAAAAATAAATAAACGTTAAAAAAAATTAAAAAAAAAAAAAGAACAGAAGTAACCTTTGCGACCAGGTTTGGACTCACCGACTAGTCTCCCTAGTTCAGAGAGTACTAACCTCTTTCTGTAGGCAGCAGTTTAAAGTGGAAAAAACTAACTTCTATGTAGGTTCTGCTCTTTGAAATCATAGCCAAACAAAGCCACCAAGGAACACAAACTCAGTCACACACTGCTTCATCCTGAGCAACCACCAACTGATTGAAATTCTCCCATTTTCTAGGACAGGTAAGTGTCTCTAGTATGAGCCTTTATCAGCCATTTACCAGGTTCAGCGTTATTAGACATGGAAACAGCCATAGACCCTCTCTCCAACATCTGGCTGGCACAACAGGATTTTTAGAGACCTGTCACTCTGCAAATGCCTTCACTCTTTCCTGCATATTCCCACAAATATTTCCTCTGAGTATACGGGAAACATATGCATCTATTTCCACTTTAAAAGGACCACCTCAGACTCCAATGCCTGGCACAGTTAACTGGAGAGTGAGAGAGACAATGATCCAAATTTTTAGATTTGTGAAAGGGCAGCAGTTAAACTACTACTTCTATTAAGACTCCTTGGGGTGTCTGGGTGGCTCAGTCAGTTAAGCTTCCGACTTTGAGTAGTCTTTCAGTTCTTGAGTTTAAGCCCATATTTGTTTATATGTTCTAAAATTCTACAACCACGGTTTATATATTTTTCTATTGAAGTAAAAATTTCTTTGAAAAAATCATATTCCTAGACCCTGACATTCTTTTTTTAAATTTCTTAAATTTTTTTAATGTTTGCTTATTTTTGAGAGAGAGAGAGAGAGAGAGAGAGAGAGACAGAGCACCATCAGGAGAGGGGCAGAGAGAGAGGGCTCCAGACTCTGAACTGTCAGCCCAGAGCCTGACATGGGGCTTGAACTCACGAACTGAGAGATCATGAGCTGAGCCGAAGTCGGACGCTTGACTGACTAAGCCACCCAGGTGCCCCAATTTATTTTTTAATGTTTATTTATTTTTGAGAGAGAGAAAGAGAGAGAGAGAGAGAGAGAGAGAGAAGGAGTGGAGGAGGGGCAGAGAGAGAGGAGGCAGAGGATCCGAAGCAGGCTATGCCCTGACAGCAGTGAGCCTGATGTGGAGCTCAAACTCACCAACCATGAGTAGGACCCGAGCCAAAGTCGAATACTCAACTACCGAACCTCTCAGGCACCCTCTAGCCTGACGTTCTTAAAGCCAAGTAAGGAAAATTATTTTTACTGAAAGTCTTTTAAATGTCAGAAATTATCGCAACCTTGTAAAATCACAAGTAATCTACATAATATTTTTTTTCCTACAGATTTCAAAAATATTTAGATAGGTCATCATAAGTCTAATATGTCTAATAGGTATGATATGTGACACCTTCTCATAGACGTTCCTTGATGAATGCTGAATCATTTACCTTACTCAGAGTATTCCTTGGGTAACATGAGATTTAATGGAGAGTAATTCTCTTTGGAACACTGGAAGAGTTGAGACTGTTCAAAGATTTTTGAGTACTGGTATTGGTCAGCTTTGCCATTCCAGATATAGCCTTGCTAGTACTAAAATTTGGTGCAAAAATTTGGAGAGCTTCATGTAGACAGTCTCTTAAATATAAACAGCTAACTTATTAAAATGAATTCCTTCTCAATGGCAATGTAAGCCCATGTCTAAAAAAGTAGTGGCAGAACATGAATTTGATATCCTTCCTAACGGCCATGATCCTATGTGAATGGAGAGCCTTAAGGAACTAATGCTGGCAACAGAGCTAGCAAAAAGACATCAAAAGACAGGTGTCTGTATTACTTAGAAATGTCTTTTTAAATTCTAAACATTTTTTCTAACTTTTTGGTAAAGTATTGCCCTCCCTCTTTTTACCTTTTATTCAGTATGAAATTAGTTTTTAATTTTTTTAATCTTTATTTATTTTTGACAGAGAGCCTGAGCTGGGGAGGCGGAGAGAGAGAGAGAGAGAGAGAGAGAGAGAGAGACAGACACAGGATCTGAAGCAGAATCCAGGCTCTGAGCTATCAGCACAGATCCCGACGCAGGGCCGAGGGATGAGATGGTGACCTGAGCCAAAGTCAGACGCTTAACCAACTGAGTCCCCTAGGTGCCCCTGAAATTAGTTTTTAAAATAGTTGTCCAGGTTCTTTTTGTTACAGTTTGATAAATATTTCATGTGTGCTTCAAAACAATATTTATTTTTTATCTGTTGCATATGGGCACCAGTTCTAAAAATGCGGTCAAAACTATTTCCTGTATCACTTAGATGTTATTTGTCTTTTCCACTCTCTCTCATATGAGAGTACAGTGGAAATTTCCAAAGAGTTGTGATAATGGTGATAATATCACCACTCTGAGAGCTAATGGAATGTGAACTTGTGCTTTTTGTTTTTAACAGTTTCTGTTTTAATCTCTAATTCGGGTAGATGTCACTAGATAAAACCCACATAATCAAAAGCTCTGTGGGGTCTTCATTTAATCTGGCTTCTATTGTTAGATTTTCAACGGCCTTAAATAGCTGATGTACATTCAGTGCAGGTTTTAATAGTGATATTAAATGGGGAAGACAGGATGCATTGTACTTAATCCATATTACCTGGATCTGGAATCTTTGATTCTTTTCTGAATTCTATTCTTTTTATGTTAAACTGCATATTATGTATGTGTATATATATGAACATTATGAACTGTGAATCATATAATGTAGTCAGGATTAATTAGTTACAGGTATATTAAGATTTGACATTTGTGAGCAATTAATATTTTGATAATCTTTTTTTAAATATTTTGCCATATTTACTTCAGATCCTTAAAAAATTATAAACTATTTTAGAAAAAGTACAGAGAATAATCTAACAGACACCTATATATTGGGGCAGTTAAGAGCTCTCATTCTTGAGCCAGGCTGCCTGGCTCTGTAGTGTGGCATTATCAAGGTTACTTAACCTCTCTGTTCCTCTTTCATTTTTTCCCATTATTTTCTGAGGTCAGATTAGACAAACTTAGGGAAATAAGGAGACATGACTGATCAGTGAAGTCACATCTGAAGAATGATGAGGCCATCACCACGCAGGATAGATGTACTTGGAGAATTGCCATCTTTTCAGAGCGAAATAATATTCCTCTGTGTGTGTGTGTGTGTGTGTGTGTGTGTGTGTGTGTGTGTGTGTTGCATTTTCTTTATTCATTCGTCCTTCAATAGACACTTTGGCAGGTTCCATGTCTTGGCATGTAAATACTGCTGCAGGAAATATGTGAGTGGAGATTTTGATTTCATTTCTTTTGCATATATACTCAGGAGAGGAATTGCTGGATCAGATGGTAGTTATATTTTTAATATTTTGAGGAACCTTTATATTATTTTCATTAGTGGCTCTACCAATTTAGGGTTCCTCTTCACATCCTCACCAGCACTCATTTTAATTTGTCTTTTTTTAAAATAGCCATTCTAACAGAATGAATATCTCATGGTAGTGAAGTAATATCTCATGGTGAAGTAATATCTCATGGTGGTTTCGATTTGCATTTCTCTTGTCATTAGTGATATTGAACACTTTTTTATGTACCAGTTGGCCATATATATATCTTCTTTTGAAAAATGTATATCCAGGTCCTCTGACCACGTTTAAACATTTATCTACACGAAATACAGAATAAGTCATTCCATTCACTACAATAACAGTATTCTTAGCTAGTAACTAGTGTAGCCAATAACATTCTTAGAAATATGTTAATTAAATGTCTTTAAACACTTGTCTATGTGCTTTACACAGTCATCAGCACATCCACTCACTGAAAAACCACTTTTCTAAGTATGGCAAGTAAGAAGCACATTTAGAAATATATACAACGGGAGGCACGTCTGTTCACTGATATAACACTGTTCTCAAGTGCCGAGCATGAAACACTCTTTAGAATCATCTCTTACATATGTATTTAATACTCTCTACATACATTACAAAGGAGTCAGCACATCCATTCAACAACCAATAAAGTTCCATTCCAATCAAGTTTCTTACTTACCAAGCAACTGGAAGCACTGTTATTTTTTCTCTTAAAAAATTTCTTTCTTGGGGCACCTGGGTGGCTCAGTCAGTTGAGTGTCCGACTTCGGCTCAGGTCATGATCTCACAGTCTGTGAGTTCAAGCCCCGCATCGGGCTCTGTGCTGATGGCTCAGAGCCTGGAGCCTGCTTCCGATTCTGTGTCTCCCTCTCTCTCTGCCCCTTCCCTGCTCATGCTCTCTCTCTGTCTCAAAAATAAATAAAAACATTAAAAAAAATTTCTTTCTTTTTTCTTTTTGCTCCTTTCACCTATTTTTCCCTCTACCACTACCACCTGACTCTGGCAACCAGCAATCTGTTTTCTGTATCTCTGAGCTTGGTTTTTTGTTTGTTTTAGATTCCACATAAGAGACATAGTATTCGTCTTCCTATGTCTTACTTATTTCACTTAGCATAATCCCATTCAGGTCTCTGTCCACGTGGCAAGATTTCATGCTTTTTATGGCTGAATAATATTCTTTTGTGTATATATATACCACAATTTCTTTATCCATTCATTCCATCAGTAGAGACCTGGGTTGTTTCCATTTCTTGGTTATTGCAAATAATAATGCAAGAAACATGGGTGTGCATATATCTTTTTAAGATACCATTTTGGTTTTCTTCAGATAAATACTCAAAGTAGAATTTCTATATTATATGGTAGTTCAATTTTTTAACTTTTTTTACTATACTGTTATCCATAATGGCTGCACCAATTTACATCCCCATTAATAGTGTATGAGGGTTCCTTTTTCTCTACATCCTTGTCAACACTTGTTATTTCTTGTCTTTTTTATAAATGCCACCCTACAGATGTGAGGTGACATTTCATTGTGGTTTGATTTGCATTTCCTTGATAAGTGATGTTAAGTACTTTTCATCTACCTGGGGGGCATCTATATGTCTCCTTTGGAAAAACGTCTAGTCAGATCCTCTGCCCACTTTTTAATCAGATAGTTTGTTAATGAGTTATATGAGTTTTTTTATATTTTTGGATATTAACCCCTTATCAGATATATGACATGCAAATATTTTCTTCCATTCAGCAGGCTGTCTTTCATTTTGTTGATGGTTTCCTTCTTGTGTAGGAGCTTTTTAATTTGGTGCAGTCCCACTTATTTATTTTTGCTGTTGTTGCTTTTGTTTTTGGTGTCAGATTCAAAAATCATTACAAAGACAGCCCAAGGAATTTACCCCCTATGTTTTTTCTAAAGGTTTATGTTTTTATGTTTTACATTCAACTCATTAATCCATTTTGAATTAATTTTTGTTTATGGTATAAGATAGTGGTTGAATTTTATTCTTGTGTATATGACTGTCCAGTTTTCTCAACACCATTTATTGAAGAGATTGCTCTTTCCCCATTGTACATTCTTGACTCTTTTGTCACAAATTAATTGGCTTTATATGTGTGGCTTTATTTCTGGGCTGTCTACTCTGTTTTATTAATCTATGTGTTTGTTTTTATGCCAGTGTCATACTATTTTAATAACTGTAGCTTTGTATTACAGTTTGAAGGCAGGAAGCGTGATGCCTCCAGTTTTGATTTTTTCTCAGAATTGCTATTCAAGGTCATTTCTGGTTCCATAAAAATTTTGGAATTGTTTTTCTCTTTTGGTGAAAACTACCATTGGAATTTCAAAAGGGATTGCACTGGATTTATAGATTGCTTTGGGTAGTATAGACATTTTAACAATATTGATTCTTTCTATCCATGAGCATGGAATATTTTTCCATTTATTTGTGTCTCAATTTCTTTCATTAATATCTTATAGTTTTCAATATATGGGTTTTTCTCCCCCATGGTTGTATTTTTTCCTAGGTATTTTATTCTTTTTGGTGCATATGTCAATGGGATTGTTTTCTTAACTTTTCTTTCTAAAAATTTTTTTTCTTTTTTCTGATGGTTTCTTATTACTATATAGAAATGCAACAGATTTTTGTATATTGATTTTGTATCCCCTGAATTTACTGAATTTGTTTGTGAGTTCTAATGGTTTCTTGATGGATTCGTTAGGGTGTCTATGTATAATATATTATTTATAAAAAGTGACAGTTTTACTTCTTCTATTCCAGTTTAGATACCTTTTATTTATTTTTCTTGCCTCATTGCTGTGGCTAGGACTTCCAACACTATATAGAATAAAAGTGGTGAGGGTGAGAGAGTAGGCATCCTTGTCTTATTCCTGATCTTACAGGAAAAGCTGTAAGTTTATCACCATTAAGCATGATGTTAACTGTAGATCTGTCACAGATGCCCTGTGTGGAGGTATGTTCCCTCTATACCCACTTTGTTGTGAGTTTTGTTATAAATCAATGTGGAATTTTGTCAACAGCTTTTTGTGCATCTATTTCAATAATGACATAATTTTTATCCTTCATTTTGCTAATGTGGTGTATCACGTTGACTGCTTTGTGGATGTTGAACCATCCTTGCTTCCCTGAAATAAGTCCCACTTGAGCATGGTATATGATCCTTTAACTGTATTGTTGAATTTGGTTTGCTGATATTTTGGGGAGATGTTTGTATCTAAGTTCAACAGGGATATTGGCCTGTAAATTTTATTTTCTTGTGGCATCTTTGTTTGGTTTTGGTATCATGGTAATACTGGCTCATAAAATTAGTTTGGAAGAGTTCCCTCCTCTTCTATGTTTTGAAAGAGATTGAAAAGACTGATATTCATTCTTTAAATGTTTGGTGAAATTTATAAGTGAAGCCATCCTGTTCCGGACTTTTGTTTGTTGGGAGGTTTTGAATACTAATTCAATCTCTAGTAATTAGTCCATTTAGATTTTCTATTTCACCATGATTCAATTTTGGTGGGTTGTATGTTTCTAGATATTTATCCATTTCTTCAAGGTTTTTTAAGTTTTGGGTGAATAATTGCTCATAGTCATCTCTCATATATTTCTTTGATGTCAGTTTGATGCCTTTGTATTTCTGTGATGTCAGTTACAATGTCTCTTCTTTCATTTCTGATTTTATTTATTTAAGACCTCTCTCTTTGTTTCTTGGTAAGTCAAGCTAAAGATTTGTCAATTTTGTTTATCTTTTTTTTTTAATGTTTATTTATTTATTTATTTATTTTTTTGATATATGAAATTTACTGTCAAATTAGTTTCCATACAACACCCAGTGCTCATCCCAAAAGGTGCCCTCCTCAATACCCATCACCCACCTTACCCTCCCTCCCACCCCCCCCTCAACCCTCAGTTTGTTCTCAGTTTTTAACAGTCTCTTATGCTTTGGCTCTCTCCCACTCTAACCTCTTTTTTTTTTTTTTCCTTCCCCTCCCCCATGGGTTTCTGTTATGTTTCTCAGGATCCACATAAGAGTGAAACCATATGGTATCTGTCTTTCTCTGTATGGCTTATTTCACTTAGCATCACACTCTCCAGTTCCATCCATTTGTTTATCTTTTCAAAAAAAAAGCTCTTAGCTTCACTGATCTTTTCTGTTGTTTTTGTAGTTTGTTTTATTTATTTACACACTGATCTTTGTTATTTCTTTCCTTATACTACACTGGAATGAATTTATTCTTCTTTTTCTAGTTCTTTGAGATGTAAATTTAGGTTATTTATTTGAGATCTCTCTTATTTCTCAATGTAGACATTTATTGCTATGAAATTCCCTCTTTGAACTACTTTTGCTGCATCCAATAATTTTTTGTATGTTGTATTTCTTTTCTTTTTCCAGGATGTAAAAGGTATATTGTGTGTGTATTTTCATTTGTTTCAAGATTTCTTTTTTAAATTTCTCTTTTGATTTCTTTTTTGATTCAATTTGTTCAGTAACATATCGTTTAATGTTTACATGTTTGTGAAATTTCCATTGTCTTCTTATACTTGATTTCTATTTCATACCACTGTAGTATGAAAAGATGCTTGGTATGATTTCAGCCTTCTTAAATTCATTAATAGTTGTTTTATGGTCTAACATATGCTGTATCCTGGAGGATATTCCATTTGTACTTGAGAAGAATGTTTATTCTGCTGCTTTTGAATGGAATATTCTGTAAAAGTCTGTTAAGTCCATCTTATTTACTGTAACATTTCAGTCTAATATATCCTTATTGATTTTTCTGTCTTGATCTATCCATTGATGACAGTGGAATATTGAAGTCCTCTACCATTATTGTGTTGCTATTTTTCCCTTAATGCCTGTTAACATTTGCTTTATATATTTAGTTGCTTCTATGTTGGATGCATGAATGTTTACAAATGTTATACCTTCTTGCTGGATTGACTCTTTTGTCATTATGTAATGACTGTCTTTGTCTCTTATTGCAGTCTTTGTTGTAAAGTCTATTTTGTCTGATATGGGCATAGGCAAAAACTGGGGTGCCAGACATGTGCATGATCTCCTTTCTGGGATTCTGGTGACTTGGAGTAAGGCAGAGGGAGAGCCTGAAGATTGTGCCTACTGTCTCCCTGTCTCTAGAGATTATTGTAGTTTGCCTCTTGATGTGTGTTAAAATAGAAGCTTGCTCCTCAGGCCCAGCTATTATGAGAAGCTAATAGTCCTTTTTCAAGGAAAGACTGGGCAAGTTTCAGTCTGGGCTCTTTGCACTGTGCCCTGGGGGGTGGGGGGAGTGAGTCATGATGAGTCACATGAGCCCTTTAACAACTGTCTCTGCGTTCACCATAGCCTTGTGGGTCTCCTGGATGAAAGCCCTACTGGCTTTTAAAGCTAGATGCTTTGGAGGCCCATCTCTCAGGTAGAAGTATTAAAAATTTTGGTGCTACCAGTGGGGTCTGAATCCTCACTCCTCAGGGAGAAGTTGGGTGTTGGGAGTTCCTTCTTGTTTTTTTGTCCCCGAACTAGGAATGGGATTTATGAGGAGATTGTGTCTCAGCCTCTCTTACCTGTTTCAGTGTTTTTTTTTTTTTCCTCATTCACTTCATGTGTAGTAGTCAGTCAGTGATCTTTTTGATTTCTTTCAGAGGGAATGGTTCCATATATAATGTAGGTGCAGCATGTTTGTGGGCAGAAATGAGTTTAGGAGCTTCCTATGTAGTCATCTTGAACCATAACCCCTCAAACTTCATCTTTTTAATCATTCTTCTTCAGATGTCCTCCAATTTGCCTGTGTTCTTAGACTTTGGAATCTATTAGTATAGTGCTTCTAGCACCTAGGATGGAAGATTATTGACCCACATAGTGCTATAGCTACCACTTTTGTTATGGACATTATGTTTCCATCAATTCATCTTTTTTTTTTAAGTTTATTTATTTGTTTTGGGAGAGAGCACAAATGGGGGAGAGACAGAGAGAAAGGGAGAGAGAGATCCCAAGCTGGCTCTGCAATGCCAGAACAGAGCCTGATGTGGGTCTCGAACCCACTAACCATGAGATCATGACCTGAGCTGAAGTCAGATGCTCAACCGACTGAGCCACTCAGGCACCCCTATTAATTCATCTTAATAAAACTTCAGCTTCTTGGTGGTTATTCAAGCCTGTATTTAAATAAAACCCTTATTTTTCTTGTATATGAAATGTTGAATTTTGAATTCTTAAAGATCCACTTTGAATTCTTGAAGATAATTTTTAGTCAAATTTGACATGTTACATGTATCTGCTTAAAATTTTTATTTATTCCACAATAAGAAAATACATATCTATTGAAATTAATTATGTGCGATGATACGTTGCAAAAAATAGCTTAAAGGCAGAGCCTGCCATGAAGGAGCTTATAGTCTAGTAAGTAATATGAATCATAAACAGAAGACAAATACCTAATATGTACAGTAAAATGTGCTAATTTGCATAGTATCACCATTTTATCTTGACATGAAGAGAATGGAGAAAGTAATACCAACTGAACAAAAATTAGAGAAGTATTTTAGGCAGAAACAGTTTTGGCATTAAAAATGAAGAACATTTGGACAGACAGAAAAATGTAAAAACATGCCACGATGAGGGAAGCGTGTAAATAAACGTAGGGAAATAGAAGTGCTTCAAGTATAGCTAAACTTGAATAAAGGACATGATCCTAAGATTATGTAAAATCTAGATATTTTCATTCTTTGTGCTCTAAAATTAAATTTGAAAATTTTCATAATAATGTTTTAACAGTGGGATTTCACTGCTTTCCTCCCTTGTGAAGCTAATAGATGCGTAGGTTTGTTTTCGTTTGTAATTGTCTACAAATATATCAAGTGCAGGAATCAAAGGCTGTTACCAGTGTGGTGATTCTTGATGCCTTGCCTGCCTTCACTACTGTCCCATTTGCTGTTTGAGAAATTGAAATATTACATCCTGCAAAGGGATTTACATTTTGGCATCCTCTAGAAGCTACAACCAGGCATAAACCAGTGAGTGATGCACGTATGCAAGTGCTTTCTGCATTCATAAGTGTATATAGTGGACCTATTTTATTAGAATATTTGTAGTATAGAATGTGAGAGTCAATTGCCATATCTTTTTAATAATTATTCAATGCACAATTTTTATCCAATGTACTTTATTCCTGGTATTCATTTTTGTAAAAATGCATGTTAATTAGAAGGCGATATAATAATGTTTTTACACATTTGACTCGTGATAATTGCACAGTTCATTCATAATGGTTATTAAAAATAGGTAAAGGGGCGCCTGGGTGGCTCAGTCAGTTAAGCGTCTGACTTCGGCTCAGGTCATGATCTTGCTGTCCGTGAGTTCGAGCCCTGCGTCGGGCTCTGTGCTGACAGCTCAGAGCCTGGAGCCTGTTTCAGATTCTGTGTCTCCCTCTCTCTTGGACCCTCCTCCGTTCATACTCTGTCTCTCTCTGTCTCAAAAATAAATAAATGTTAAAAAAAATTAAAAATAAATAAATAAAAGTAGGTAAAATGAGAACTAATTTTCTATACGTTAATAAAATTTATAGTATACTTATTTGTTAGAATTTTGCATTTTTCTGGAAATAACAATATTAAAATCTAAGAAAGGAGCTAGTGGGTTGCCAATTATTTATAGGTATCATTCATATAACAATATATTTATAATTTTCTTCTTTTCTAGTATTATGAAATAATATAGAAAAATAATTAAGCCTTTATTTTCTTTTTTAAATACACAAATGTGGCTCCAAAGTCTTGTGCCAAAGTGCAGAGCCGGTGGTACACTTATTAAGCACATGTAAACAAAATGTTCAGCAAGTAATATATGTCTTTTCTTACCTTTTCTCCTTTTGATTAATGATATATTTATTGCTGTTATTTACTTTCATCTAAGAGTTAAAAGACTTAATATTTAAAATTGGCTAAAATTAAAACTATGCTCTTAATTAATATTTGTAGTAAATATTTCCTGGGAAGGAAATAAAACTCTTAGTTCAAATAGAAAATTCAGATTTTTTTTAGCTTATGATACTAAATCACAGAGATTTTGGGAATGTAGTAATGTTACTTTCTGAGAATTCTTAACATTTATTTGTTTTCATGACCTGCTATTCTTTAGTGGATGTATTAATTTTTCCAATTCCTCAGTATACACTGGTGTTTTATTCTAGAATTATCTTTATATTTATTTATATACTCTCATGTATTTTTTTCTTCTTTGTTCAGCAGTTTTTATTTATCTTAGTCTTCTGTCTTGCCATATATCTGGTAGTCTTAGTTTATTCATATTTAAGAATAGAAGACTGCTGACTGTTGTCATTTTCCTCTGCTTTTTTTATGCCTGTTTCTCTGCCAGCTTTCTCCCACCTGTGTGGCTAGGATTGGCAGCTCAGATCTGAAATAATTCTTGTCACCTTTAGGGTGAGCAGACAAGGAAACTGCTCTTTGAATGCTAAAATGAGGAAAGGTTTATTCTGTGGCACTGGAAGCCATTCTATAACATTGGAAGCCATATGCTCATGCAGTTAATTATGATTCTCTGAGTGCTATTTTTGGATGCTTGGGAGTATATTACTGGGCTGCAATGCTCAATGAGCATGAGGGAAAAGGATGGATTGAAAGTGTGGGACACCTGATTAGTATAATATTTCAGTATACAGACTTTCAATTAACTCTGTTTTTAAAGGGTTTCTATTCCCACCTTGCATGGCACTGCTCTTTGAGCCAGGTACCTCCATAGGATAAGTAAGGGCTTCCCTCCATTGTTGACTGTTCATGTGTACACAGGACTGCCTTTTGCTTCTTCTGTTTTTCCACCAGTGTCTTCATTTGCTGTAATTTTATTAGACACTTAGGAGAAGGGGGGGGCAATTTCTTACTTTTAGTTGTTTTGAAGTGGAAGAGACATTTTGAAATAATATTTTGGAAAAATCAATGTATCCGTTACATGGAGAATGGACTGTAGGAGAGAAAGTCTGGGGCCAAGGACATAAGTAAGTCCACTCAGAAATAAGATAGTGACAGCAGAAATGGAGATGAAGACAGAGACATAAGAGGTAAAAGGAAGATAGAATTTGTAGTATTTCGTGACTAATTAGCTTGTCACTGGCTATTGTAAACACACAGGAAGAAATAGTTTCTTCCTTTTTCCTTGACCAGTAGACATAATTTTCATATAAAAACAATATGTAGAACTCCAGACTACATGTCTCTCCAGAATTATTTTCTAACCGTATATAAAATTAGATTCTAAGTAATTAAAATTTGATCTACTGACTTTAATTGGTACATTATATTTTCTGAAATCTAATATGGAGCCATGATGTTTGGAGTTACATGGAAAGAGTATGGAGCAGTTCATTGAAAAGCAGGAAATCATCATCTAATTCTTCACTGTTCCTCATTTTTTTCTATAATTTCATAACATGATATCTGGGGTTCAACCTTTTAATTCATGTTAATCAAATGTTTATGCTTTTGATTCTGGAACAACTACCCAACTCTTATCATAATAAAAAGTTTATCCACCTGTTTTTGGTGTATTATTTTTGGTGTATTATTCTATGGGCTTTGCTTACATTGTTATTTTCTCTGTTTCTGCAGCATAGTAAAATACTCCTTGCCTGATAGACCTGACATTGATACCCTCTTACTCATATTCTTGGGTGTTGAGTTAGAAGTTATTTATATATTTTGGATACTAACCCTTTATCAGATAAGTCATTTGTAAATATCTTCTCCCATTCCGTAAGTTCTCTTTTAGTTTTGTTGATTATTCCTTCACTGTGCAGAAGCTTTTTATTTTGATGTCGCTCAATTGTGTATTTTTGCTTTTATTTCCCTTGATGCAGGAGACATATCTAAAAAAAGGTTGCTATAGCTGATGTCAGAGAGATAACTATTTGTGCTCTCTTCTAGGACTTCTATGATTACAGGTCTCACGTTTAGGTCTTTTAATGAATTGTTTCTTTTTCTGCATGAAGTAAGAAAGTTGTCCAGTTTCATTCTTTTGTTTTATAAAATTTTTTTTTTCTTAATGTTTTTTATTTATTTTTGAGACAGAGAGAGACAGAGCATGAGCGGGGAAGGGACAGAGAGAGAGGGAGACACAGAATCCGAAACAGGCTCCAGGCTCTGAGCTGTCAGCACAGAGCCCGATGCGGGGCTCGAACTCACAGAGTGTGAGATCATGACCTGAGCCGAAGTCGGACGCTCAACCGACTGAGCCACCCAGGTGCCCCCAGTTTCATTCTTTTACATGTAGCTGACCAGTTTTCCCAACACTATTTGTTGAAGAGACTGTCTTTTTCTCATTTGATATTCTTTCCTTCTTTTTTTTTAATGTTTATTTATTTTTGAGATGGGGGCGGGGCAGAGAGAAGAAAGCATAGAATCCAAAGCAGGCTCCAGGCCCTGAGCTGTTAGCACAGAGCCTGATGTGGGGCTTGAACCCATGAACTGGAAGATCTTGACCTGAGCCAAAGTCAGACATTTAACCAACTGAGCCACTCAGGTGCCTATCATTTGATATTCTCTAGTTCTTTGTCAAAAATTGATTGACATATACTTGTAGGTTTATTTCTGGGTTTTCTATTCTGTTCCATTGATCTATGTGTCTGATTTTGTGCCAGTACCATACTGTTTTGGGTACTACCGCCTTGTAATATAACTTGAAATCTAGAATTGTGATACCTCCAGCTTTGATTTTCTTTTTCAGAATTGCTTTGGCTATTCCAGGTCTTTTGTGGTTCTATATAAATTTTAGGAATTTTGTTCTAGCTCTGTAAAATGCTGTTGGTATTGCATTAAATCTGTAGATTACTTTGGGTAGTATAGACATCTAACAAGATTTGTTCTTCCAATCCATGAGCATGGAATGCCTTTCTATTTCTTTGTGTCATCTTCAATTTCTTTCATCAGCGTTTTATACTTTTCAGAGTATAGGTCTTTTACTACTTTGCTTAGGTCTATTCCTATGTATCTTATTATTTTTGGTGCAATTGTAAAAGGAACGGATTCCTTGATTTCTCTTTCTTCTGCTTCACTATTGCTGTATAGAAATGCAACAGATTTCTTTATGTTGATTTTGTATACTTTAATGAATTCGTTAATGAACTTTAATGAATTCATTCATCAGTTATAGACGTTGTTTTTGGTGGAGTCTTTTGGGTTTTCTACGTAGAGTATCTTGTCATCTGCAAAAGTGACAGTATTACTTTTTCCTTACCAATTTGGATGCCTTTAATTCTTTTACTTTTCTAACTGCTGTGGCTAGGATTTCCAGTACTATGTTGAATAAAAGTGGTGAGAGTGAACATCCTTGTCTTGTTCCTGACATTAGGGGGAAAGCTCTCAGTTTTTCTCCATTGAGTATGATGTTTACTGTGGGTTTTTCATATGTGGCCTTTATTAAGTTGAGGTATATTCCCTCTACATCTATTTTATCGAGGGCTTTTATCATGAATGTTGTAATTTGTCAAATACTTTTTTGTATATGTTAAAATGATTATGTTTTTTTTTCCTTTCTTTTATTGATGTGAAGTATCATGCTGATTGATTTGTGAATATGGAAACACACTTGCATCCCAGGAATAAATCCCCCCTGATTGTGATGTATTATTTTTTTTAAATGTACTGTTGGGGAGGCACCTGGGTGGCTCAGTCAGTTGAGCATCTGACTTCAGCTCAGGTCATGATCTCAGTTTGCGAGGTCAAGCCCCGCATTGGGCTCTGTGCTGACAGCTCAGAGCCTGGAGCCTGCTTCGGATTCTCCCTCTCTCTCTGCCTCTGCCCCACTCATGCTCTGTCTCTCTGTGTCTCAAAAATAAAGATAAACATTAAAAAATTTTTTTTTAATTTAAAATGTACTGTTGGGTTCTGTTTTCTAGTATTTTGTTGAAAATTCATGTATCTGTGTTAATCAGAGATATTGGCCTGTAGTTCTCTTTTTTTGTGGTGTCTTTATCTGGTTTTTGGTATCAGGGTGATGCTGACCTCATAGAATGAATTTGGAAGTTTTCCTTCTTCTATTTTTTGAAATCGTTTGAGTAGAATAGGTGTTAACTCTTCTTTAAATGTTTGGTAGAATTTGGTAGTGAAGTCATCTGGTCCTGGACTTTTGTATATTGGACATTTTTTGATTATTGATTCAATCTTGCCAGTAATCAGTCTGTTGTTCAGTTTTTCTATTTCTTCCTGCTTCAGTTTTGATATGTTGTGTGTTTCTAGGAATTTATCCATTTCTTCTAGGTTGTGCAATTTTTTGGCATTTTTTTAAAGTTTACTTACTCATTTTGAGAAAGAACAAGAGAGCGCAAGTGGAGGAGAGGGAGAGAAAGAGGGAGAGAGAAAATCCTAAGCAGGGTCTACACCATCAGCACAGAGCCCAACATGGGACCCAGATTTGTGAATCATAAGATCATAATCTGAGCTGAAACCAAGAGCTGGACACTTAACCAACTGAGCCACCCAAGTACCCCAGCATGTAGTTTTTATAATATTCTCTTACAATTGTTTGTATTTCTGTACTGTTGGTTTTTATTTCTCCTGTTTCATTTGTTTTCTTTACTTGAGTCTTTTTTTTTTTTATGACTTTGGCTAGAGGTTTTCAAATTGTTTTGAACTTTTCAAAGAACCAGAGCCAGGTTTCATTGGTCTGTTGTATTGTTTTTTTGTTTCTATGTCATTTATTTCTTCTCTCATCTTTACGATTTTCTTCCTTTTGCTGGTTTTGGGTTTTGTTTGTTGTTCTTTGTTTAGCTCCTTTAGGTGTAAGATTAGAGTGTTTGAGACTGTTCCTGCTTCTTCTTCTTTTTTTTAAGTTTATTTATTTATTTTGAGAGAGACAGAGAATGTGAGTAGGATATGGTCAGTGAGAAGGAGAAGTCTAAGCAGGCTCCATGCACAGTCAGCACAGAGCCTAATGTGGGGCTCAAACTCATGAAACCATGAGATGATGACCAAAATCAAGAGTTGGACACTCAACCGATTGAGCGACCAAGGAGCCCCTCTTGCTTCTTGAAGTAGGTCGGTATTGTTATAAACTTCCCTCTTTGGACCGCTTTTGCTGCATCCCAAAGGTTTGAGACTGTTGTGCTTTCATTTTTGTTTCTTTCTATTTACTTTTTGATTTCTTCTTTGATTTCTTGGTTGACCCATTCATTGTTGAGCAGCATGTTGTTTAACCTCCATGTATTTGTGGTCTTTCCAGATTTTTCTTGTGGTGGACTTCTAGTTTCATAATGCTGTGGTCAGAAAAGATGCATGGCATGACTTTGCTCTTTTTTAATTTGTTGAGGCCTGTTTTGTGATCTAATATGTAATGTATTCTGGAGAATATTCTATATGCACTTCAAATTAAGGTGTATTCTACTGTTTTAGGATAGAATGTATCTGTTAAATCCATCTGGTCCAGTGTATCATTCAAAGCCAAACACAAAACACGATTTGTGTTTGGATGATCTGTCCGTCAATGTAAAGTCTCCCACTATTATTGTGTTACTATCAATTAGTTCCTTTATGTTTGTTATTCACTCTTTTATGTATTTGGGTGCTTCCATGTTGGGTGCATATATTAACAATTGTTATATCTTCTTATTGGATTGTTTCCTTTATTATTATACAGTATTCTTTTTGTCTTTTTACGGACTTTCTTTTAAAGTATTTGGTCTGGGGCGCCTGGGTGGCTCAGTCGGTTAAGCGTCCGACTTCGGCTCAGGTCATGATCTCGCGGTCCGTGAGTTCGAGCCCCGCGTCAGGCTCTGTACTGACCGCTCAGAGCCTGGAGCCTGTTTCAGATTCTGTGTCTCCCTCTCTCTCTGACCCTCCCCCATTCATGCTCTGTCTCTCTCTGTCTCAAAAATAAAATAAAAATGTTAAAAAAAAAAAAAAAAAGTATTTGGTCTGATAGAAATATCACTACTCTGGCTTTCTTTCAACATCCATTGCATGATAAGTGTTTCTCTATCCTGTAACTTTCAATCTGCAGGTGCCTTTAAGTTTAGAATGAGCCTCTTGGAGGCAGCATATAGACAGGTCTTTTTTTTTTTTTTAATTCATTGTGTCACCCTATGTTTTTTTGTTTGTTTGTTGATTTTATTTTTTGGGAGAGGCAGAGAGAGGGAGCACAAGTGGGGGAGGAGCAGAGAGTGAGGGAGACAGAGAATCATCCAAAGCAGGCTCCTTGCTGTCAGTGCAAAGTCCAACATGGGGTTTGAACCCACAAACCATGAGATCATGACCTGAGCCAGTCAGAAGCTCAACCAACTGAGCCACCCAGGCTCCCCCAAAATTTCCCACATTTTTAAAAAAGTTTACTTAATTTAAAGAAAGAGAACATGAGAGAGAGCAGGGAGTGGCAGAAAGAGGGAGAGATAGAATCCTAAGCAAACTCTGTTAGCGTCGAGTCTGATGAGACTGAGAGTCCTACTCAATCTTAGGAACCAAGAGATCATGACCTGAGCCAAGATCAATAGTCAGATGCTTAACCAACTGAGCCCCCCATCACCCTATGTCTTTTGATTGCAGTATTTAGTCCATTTACTTTCAAAGTAATTATTGGTAGGTATGTATTTGTTGCCATTTTCTTTTGTGGTTGTTTTTGTAGTTTTTCTATGATCCATTCTTTTCTTTCTCTCTTTCATGGTTTGCTGGTTTTCTTTAGTGATATCCTTGGGTTCCTTACTCTTTATTTTTGCATATCTATTACTGCTTTTTGATTTGGGTTACTATTCAGTTTATATATAACGATTTATGCATATAGCAGTCTATATTAAACTGTTGGTAACTTAATTTTGAACTCATTCTTTCCTCCTTTTCCCTCCATGTTTCAGACATTTGGTATCATATTTTATATCCTTTTATATTGTGCTTCTCATGACTGATTTTTATAGATATATTTAAAATTTTTAAACTTTTTTTTTGCTTTAGTGCTTCCTATTTTTCTTACTCTTACATATGGTTTTTGTTTTCCACTTACAGAGTCCCCCTTAACATTTTTTGTATAGCAAGTTTAGTGGTCATGAATTCCTTTATCTTTTGTTTGTCTTAATGCCCTTCTATTCTGAATGATAGCCTTGCTGGATAGAATATTCTTGGCTTGCTATTCTTGGCAGATTTTTCCCTTTCAGCCCTTTGAATATTTCCTGCCACTCTCTTCTGGCCTACAAAGTTTCCCTTGAAAAAATTAACTGATAGCTTTATGGGGTTTCCTTTATGTAGCTTTCTTCCTTTCTCTTGCAACTTACAAAATTTTTTTTAATTAAAAATTGTTTTTAATGCTTATTTATTTTTGAGACAGAGAGAGGATGTGATGGGGGAGAGGCAGAGAGACAGACACAGAATCTGAAGCAGGCTCCAGGCTCAGAGCTGTCAGCTCAGAGCCTGACGTGGGGATCAAACCGTCAAGCCATGAGATCATGACCTGAGCTGAAGTCGGATGCTCAACTGACTGAGCCACTCAGGCGCCCCTAAAATTCTTTTTTTATCACTATTTTTTTTGCCATTTTAATTACTCTGTGTCTTTGTGTGGACCTCCTTGGGTTAAATTTGTTGGGGGATCTCTGTTTCCCTCTCCAGATTCAGGTTTTTCAGTTATTATTTCACCAAATATATTTTCTGCCTCCATTTCTCTCTCCTCTTCTTCTGTGATTCCTATAATGTGAATGTTATTATGTTTGATAGAATCTGAGTTCTCTACATCAATTCTCATTATGCAGTATTTGCTTGTCTCTCACCTGTTCAGCTTATTTTCCATTACTCTATCCCTCAAGTCACTGATACATTCCTCTGCTTCCTAGAGCATACTATTTATTCCATCTGTTGTTTTTTTAATACCAATTATTGAATTCTTCATCTCTGATATGTTGTTTTTATCTCTTTGTCAAGGTCTCACTGATGTCCTCCAACCTTTTCTGAAGTCATGATTATTGCTTTAAATTCTCTATCAGGTGTATTGCTTATTTCTCTGTTTCACTTAGATCTCCTGCTGTGATTTTGTCTTGTTACTTCATGTGGGACATATTTCTCTGTCTCCTTATTTTTTCTGCCTCTCTGGGTCTATTTCTATGTGTTAGGAAAGTCAGCTCCATCTTCTCCTCTAGAATGTAAGGCTTTATAAAGAACAGTTTCTGTAAGGCTCTGTAGTACAGTGTCCCCTGGCACTTCAGGGAAGTCTCCTATGTGTGTTGTTTTCATCCCCCATCCACCAATGATGAATTAGTTAATAAATAATTATACATATAATACATAATATAATGTATAATACATGTAACATATAATACATAAACATATACAAGTATTTATTAACTAATCCACTGTGTGTGTATGTGTGTATATGTGTGTAAAAGGGAATTTTTTTTTCTTAAAACTATATAGATTGATAGTTATTTAGATGAAGGACAGGGGACAGGGACAGAGGATAGGGAAAGACAATGGGAAATATCTAGAATATAGTTGGTAGAGGAAAAGCAAGTTACTTTGCAAAAGTATGTTGAACTATGGTTCATTTTTATTAAAAATAGTAATTACATATACATTATGTAAGATATTCTTAAATTTAAAAATGTTGAAGAATGCAACTGAATTTTTAGTAGTGATTTTTTCAGAATTGAGACAGGCATAATGAAGGAATTAATTACTGCCTTACATTTCTGAAATGTTTGAACAAAACCCATTACATGCATATATACATACACTTACTGTCTCCCCCCTCACACATAAAAGGGTCAAAGTGTAATATCTTTAAAAGCCCTCATTCCGGGGTGCCTGGGTGGCTCAGTTGGTTAAGTGTCTGACTTCGGCTTAGGTCATGATATCATGGCTTGTGAGTTGGAGCCCCAAAATTGGGCTCACTGATATTGGCATGGAGATGGCTTTGGATCCTTTGTCACCCTTGATCTTTGACCCTCCCCCACTCATTCTTTCTCCCTCGAAAGAAAGTTTAAAAACACAGTAAGTAAAAGCCATTATTCAGATTTTCCTCATAAGAGAAAATTTGTGACATTTCTTTAAGTTATAGAACAAAAAAATTAAGGATAAAATTAAGAAAAATGAAGACTCACTTTCTTTTCCTTTATGACTACTCCCAATCTT
Organism: Panthera leo; assembly: GCF_018350215.1. Taxonomy (NCBI): domain Eukaryota; kingdom Metazoa; phylum Chordata; class Mammalia; order Carnivora; family Felidae; genus Panthera; species Panthera leo. The sequence goes on along the minus strand of NC_056687.1, from coordinate 117,115,288 downwards.
TTGTTTTTGATTGTGTTCAAAATGAGTCCATCTTTTATGCATATCTGTTTCAATTTTTCATTGATTTATTTGTCATAAGGCTCAACCTGTAAACATGTATCCAGTTTCCTGGGATCCATGACACTACCCAATATATTAAATTCCAGGCTGTCAATATTCCCCTTCACATAATTCAATAGTAGTCTGATCTGAGATGACGTTGCTGATGTGAGCACTGGATATAAGAAAGAGAGAAATATCTTTCTGTCAAAATACTAAATAGGGCAAAACTTATACTCTGAAATAACTTTATATCTAATTTATCATTAATGTACATTATAATCTTTTTTTGTTTTACTTGTTTATTTTCCATCCACATAATGCAGTCAGAAGAGAAATTAGGGAATGAAGTTCATCGCTTACTGGATTAGTTTTGAGGTGATTATGGAACATCGAAGTGAAAAATATTGATAGGTATCTCTTAGGAGAGAGCTCTAGTTCAAAGGTGTAAGCGTGGGAACTGCAGAGGCTTAGGAAGATGACGTAGTAGAAGGACTGGACTGTAAGTTCACCTTGTCCCACGTTTATAACTAGATATCACTCACATCTGAGTAACTAAACCAGAGAGTGATCTGGAGACTGGCAGAACAGCCTCCACAACTAAATGTAGAGAGGAAGCTGCCTCAAAGCGAGGTTAGGAAGGGCAGAAACGGTGTCTGGGGGCTGCCCACAGGAGGTGGGGAGCTGCAGTTGGTCATGAAGACAGGAAAGCACGGGGAGCCCACATGGGGGAAACGAATCCTCATAACATCTATCTTGAAAACCAGTGGGGCTAAATTCTGTGAGATTGTGTCATCAACCGGACTTGGAGCCTGGAGCTGTAAAAGTCAGCTGACTTACCACTGGGCGAGTGGGAAGGCAAATGCTAGTGGGAATCATTTGGGCAGTCTAAGTCCTTAGACAGTCTAGGGAGAGGCAACACAGAAGGGTAAGTAGCTTACACAACAGGAGGAGGGTCTGTTTATCCTGACTTCAGAGCAGTCAGGGAATTGTCCAGGCGCAAAGGGGCTGGCAGGTGGCATTTTCCTCTCCCACCCCCAGCATAAACACAGGGCCACCTTCAGGAGGGAGTGCTAGAAGGACACTTGCTACCCGACCTGCTAGGAGTGTGCCCCACCCAGGAGTTCTCCTGAGGACTTGCCCACTCCAAGCCTACTGGCCTTCGGCCCTGGGCTCAGTCCACGTTTCGTTAACTACACCCGCATCCCTTGCACGCACCGCACTTCAAGGAATCTAGCCTAGGACCAGTGGCTCATGCCAATTTTGCTAACGCCACCATCCCACTCAGGAGCTCTCCTGCAGTCACTCTCCCTCACAGACAGCTTACCTAGGTCTCACTAACCTCACAGAGAGCACGCACAGCCCACAACGGGCCGAGAGACCATTTGCTTTATTGTGAGCATTAAAACAATTTTGCCACTAGGACCCTGATACATATATCTTTAAAAGCAAAACAAGGTTGCTTGCTTAAGTGATGTTGCAGGATTTTTTACCTCAGTACACGAGGTTCATTGTCTAACTGCTTTGAACAAGGAAGAGGGGTACACAAAATAAGCAGCAGGCAAAAGTTTATTAGCATATAAGGCCAGAAAGGAAGAATGGTATGAAGGATGTCTTCAAGAGAGGGGGCATTCGAAAGTGAAGGCTCACAGCTATAGGCAAGGGTCCTTGATTTAGAAGGTTCTGGTTGTTCCCCCCGCCCCCCTTCCCTTCCCCTGTGTTCCTTCCCGTTCTACCCTTATTGGCTAGATAGCTCTAGGTGCTGGGCTGTCCATTCCTGACTGGCTCGATTTCATTGTACGAGGGGTGGTCTATGGCCATAGCATTTCTTGTGGGTCATACATTCCATGGTCTACGACTTATTCTGAGTTAGGTCTTTTGTCGAATTCCTGAGGGAAACCTGAGACGGTGTAGGTGGTGTCTGTTACATTCCTAACAGGAACTTTAAGCCTGAGGGGGTTTGCTGTGGTCAGGCACTCACAGCATTGGTGGAAAATCTGTGTTCTTCCCCCACCCATGGACCTCAGGTCCTAACCCTTTCCTCTCTGCCTACTGAATCTTATCTTTTCCTATCATAGTAATGTGTACACTTAAAATTTTTTATACTTAATGCCAAATATTTTCCTCCTGATTAACATCAATTTACTCTTCCATCAAGAGTATATAAAAAGTGTTGCTTTCTTGAGCCTTTGATAACAATATATAATTCAAACTTTTGAATCATCTGTTATCTGACCCATTTCCTTAATAGAAAAAATCGAACAGTTTTATTTTTACTAGCTGTTAATATTTCCTTAAAACTTTTTTTTTAATGTTTATTTATTTTTGAGACAGAGAAACACAGAGCCTGAGTAAGGGACAAGCAGAGAGAGAGGGAGACACAGAATCTGAGGCAGGCTCCAGGCTCTGAGCTGTCAGCACAGAGCCCGACGCAGGGCTCGAACTCACAGAGTGTGAGATCATGACCCGAGCTGAAGTCGGACGCTCAACCGACTGAGCCACCCAGGTGCCCCTATGTCTTCTTTTATGTTGCACCTTTTTTCTTTCATCTTAGTTCATGTTGTGTTTTGCATAACAGAAAGTTTTTAATATTCTAGAATTTTATAATTTTATTTTTATATAGAAATCTCTGTAAGTGATCTTAAATTATATTTTAATTTTTTTACATGATTATATCAGATAGCAGTCTTTTTAGGGTTATGTTATAGTCTACCTGAATACTCGTGGCTTAAGCTTTAAATGATTTTTTAAGCAGGTTATTTATCTCACTTAAGAATTTTGGAGATAGATTGTTCAGGATAGGTATAAAAGCTCCGTCATGTCATCAAAGACCCATAATCTTTCTCTTATTTGAGTTGTCATTCTTATGAGTATTGACTTGCTGACCCATTAAGATCACTGCTATATTTTCAGGCATCACATCATGTTCCATGGAGAAAGAAGTGGGTAGAAAAATAGAGCCAGCTTTTCTGCCCTTTTAAACAGAAAAGTTAATGCTTTACTGGAAGCCCTAATAGACTTCTGGTTATGTTTCATTGACAAGGTCTGAATTACAAAGGGACCTCTGGATACAAAGAAGCTGAAAAAATATATACTTTTCAAAAAGACCTAGGTCTATCCTGCATTCTGGCTGTCATGCTTTTAAGTATGTATCTAAAAACATTTGCTATTACTTTCATGATTGCATACCTGTGCTTCTGCTAAAAAAAAAAAATTAACTTTTGCACTCCTCTCTCCTATCTTTTCACACACATCCCACAGATAATTATTTTTGATTTTATAAAGTGATCAAAATTCTGTATACTTCTGCAAAGTAATTTGCTTTTTCTTCACCTATTGTAATACAGATATTTTCTATTCTATCTGTCCATATATCTATATATTCTACCATTCATCAGACTTAAAATTCAATTTTAAGAAAAGAGAATTCTATTCTTTGTGCAAACAATAATCTATTAATTCACCACCGTTGAGCACTTTATATATTTATTAATAGTCTTTTAATGTAAAATCTAGTATGGTAAAGAGATCTATGGACCTGAAGTAAAAGAAAGTCATTTAATTTTTCTACTTCTCATTTTCTTTTCTTTTTCTTTATTTTTAAATGTTTTTATTTATTTTTGAGAGAGAGAGAGCGCTCAAGTGGGGGGAGGAGTAGAGAGAGAGGGAGACACAGAATCCGAAGCAGGCTCCAGGCTCTGAGCTGTCAGCACAGAGCCCGACGTGGGGCTTGAACTCGTGAACTACGAGATCATGACCTGAGCTGACGTCGGATGCTTAACCAACTGAGCCACCCACGTGCCCCCTCATTTTCTATAATGTAGCAGCATCCTCACACCAAAAGCCATGACACCGAGGCTTTTCTTTCCAGGAAGCAACTTTATCTATGCGGACATGGGCTCAAATGTTTTGTACCTGAAAAACTGAGCCCCAAATCCTGGGTGGTGTAGGCTTTTACACACTTTTTACTTCTTTGTCTCCCTTATGTGGGTAATGTATAGACATCTAGTCTGATTGGGTGGTCTCATGTTATAGGGTCATGAGGGATGTCACCTAGCACATAGCCAAGTTGCCTTCCCTTATCTCGAAGTCTTTTCTCAACACATTCCTTAGGGAGGGGACTCTACCACAATAATTTTAATACAAGGAAGTTGTACCCAGTCATCTCCAAAGTTATGCACAATTAAAGCCGCTTTCTCGTGAGGCCCAGCCAGCTCTGGTCATTTGTATGTGTGGAATTGCTTTGAAATACTCTAAAGAATTCTACCAATATATAGGTGATAATACTACCCTTATTGTGATTTTGCAATCACTCAGTACATTGAAAACATGAGTTTAAGACAGTAGACCAGGGACCTGGCCAGGGATCCCAGAGAAACATGGCTCGACTGCAAAGGGCTCAGACTAGTGAGAGGTTTATGTAAGTAAACCGTAGCCAGATTACTGAAAGCTTTGAATGCCACATTTGGATTTTGGACATAAAAATAAAGTTTATGCTGTTGTGTCAGCATTTAATATAAAGTTGTTTGTAACACTGGTTGCATATTCATACTACTGGGAAGATTTTTAATAAAGAATATGTGACCCAGAAGACATGCCTCTGGATTTTGGTCATATTGGTTTGGAATGAGCCCTGGGCATTGGTATTTTAAAAGCCTCTTCACACTGATGTTTTAAAAAATGTGATTCGTACATTCAGACTGGATTGAAAATCACCCTTACAGGATAAAGTTGATTTCTCTATATTTTACACTGGATTTTCCCCACTTCTGCTCCCCTTCCTCCCACCCTTCTGGATTGAATATTCGTTACGAGTTTTGTGTTCCTATCACTTTATTATCTTAAAAGCCTTTTTAAAAAAGGCTGGTGCATCCCTGATCAGACTTACTCACCCTTGCTTGATGATCCTGGAATCACCAAAGCTTGAAAGGATTTGACTCCGTGTATGGGCCACAGCTTTGCCTATACATTTCCTGTGAAGATGATCAAGATGCAACATACAAATGATCAAAGTGAAGAGATTGCCTGCGTGATCGTAAATCATTCTAGATTTTCTGTAAGATTGTTTAGCTCTTTTTAAAAATTTCTTTTAATGTGTATTAATTTTTGAAGGAGAGATACAGTGTGAGTGGGGGAGGGGCAGAGAGCGAGGGAGACACAGAATCGGAAGTAAGCTCCAGGCTCTGAGCTGTCAGCACAGAGCCTGATGCGGGGCTGGAACTCACGGGAACTTACGAACGGTGAGATCATGACCTGAGCTGAAGTCAGACGCTTAACCAACTGAGCCACCCAGGTTCCCCAAGATTGTTTAGCTCTTAAGTGAGGAATAGCAAATCAGATTTGGGAATCTACTTTCAGTTTCATGGTTGCCCTTATTTAACTATTTGATGAGATAATGTTACTCAGTTTCCTTGGAAATATAGGAATATATGCATTCACGGAATCGATTGAAAATGTATTCAGGGGCTCCTGCATGGCTCAGTTGGTTAAGCCTCCGACTTAGGCTCAGGTCATGATCTCACCCCTCGTGAGTTCGAGCCCCGCGTCAGGCTCTGTACTGACAGCTCAGCCTGGAGCCTGCTTCGGATTCCGTGTCTCCCTCTCCCTCTCTGCCCCTCTCCCACTCATGCTCTGTCTCTGTCTTTCAAAAAAAAAAAAAAAAAGAATAAATGTTAAAAAAAAAAAAGAAAATGTCTTCAGTCTGTTCATCCAAAATAGTAATTACTAAACTTCTGTGTTGCACATAATGCATATATAAAAACAGTCTATTTCTTGTTTGTTAAGAAAAATAACATCAAATGTCTCCCACCTGTATGTAAAATGTTTTACAGATTACGGAAAGAAAAAAGTGAATACTCAATAGAAATTTGTCTTTCCATGTGTCTGCTGGTATAGCTAAGCAGAGCCGATAATGTGACCTGCTGCTGCCATCTGCAGCGTGGAAGGCTTATTAAAAGCATGCTACCTCTGTGTATATGAAGAGGGAGTGTGGGGCAAGCTGAGGGCAAAATACAAGCCAGCGCCACTCCCCCCTCCACCCCCACCCCAGGTGGGATATGGGGGATATTCCTCAGGCACTCCTGGATGCCCAAGAACAAAGGAAAGGAAAGAAAACAAATGGCCAGGGGTCTCCATCAGTTTATAACTATCTTAGTAAATTACCAGAGGAAGGCAGTCTTATCACTAGCCTAATCTCCAGAAACCTATAGACTCCCATTCCCTAGAGCCCCAACATCACCCCTCCCTGGTTTTGTGGGGAACAAAGGCAAGAAGGAAATGGCAGGTACAATTAAGTTTCCTTATAACCTGCAACTCATTGACAAATATTTGAGGCAGGCAGAGTAAACTGTTTCTCCAGGAAGTCTGTACTGTCTTCATGTTAATACTATGCTAGAGGGAAAAACAACTTTAGCTTGACAATTAACAAGGCCTCAGGTATCTTAGGAGTCCTCTTTAGCATATCAAGTGTCCCTCTGGAGGCCTCCCTTTTGTCTTTACCTCCCCCAATTCCATAGTAAATAACCAGTCACTCTTCAAAACCCCAGGGCACAGGTTTTCCTACCTACGGGTCCTGTCCCTGTGCTTTAATAAAATCACCATTTTTGCACCAAAGAAGTCTCAAGAATTCTTTCTTGGCCGTCGGCTCCGGACCCCATGAACACATCCCCCATCACCAGAACTTCATATATAACTGGGTTTTGAACACCTTGCTTATTTAAAAGGTAAGAACTATTTAATTTCTCTATTAGTCTATGTATTTTCTACAGCTAGCTTTAAATGCATGTAGAATGTAGTATATTTTAAATTATTAAAAGCATATATGAATATGATCTGCACCAAAACGAATACTGAGATTATATTTGGTTATGCTGAAATTAATTTTGAACAAGCAATTAAATGATAGACTAAAATGGCCCTTATGATTCATTGATACTAGGAAATATTTTCTAAATCATTTATGTTTACCAAAGTTTTATAAAAGTCACTAAAATACAATTTAAACATTTTTTTCAAATAGTTTTTTTTTCAGGTTTACCCATTACTTACTTAATCTATCATATATATTAGTAATACAGGTATCCACAAAGATGACCCCAGACATGCACTGTCAATGGATGAAAGATTTTAAGTTGTGTATATGTTGCTTTCCTAAACAGAAATAGCACAGTGATGAAAATACTACTTACTGAGATCTTAGGGGGATGAGAAATTTTCTCTCTTAGGTTTCTGAATTCCCTATGTATTTAAAAAATTCTCCTTTGCCATTTCTTGTCCACTCATATTCTCATCATAAAAGGTAGACAAAAAGTTAACAACACTGTGAAACTTGCAAGTTACTTAACCTTCCTGAGCATTGATTTCCCTATCTGTGCTTTTGGGTTTATAATAATCCTTTTGTTGTTGCATTGCAGTTAAATGAGAATTGTATGTGAGAAGTGTAGCACAATATCTACAACATGCTCATTAATGTTAACTTTTACATTATGAAACAAATCATTTCATCATGTTTAGTTGTGTTCAAAATAACCAAGTTTTCATATTTTATTTTTTTAATTTTGAAAATTTAATATTAAAAAAAATTTTTTTTAGAGGCAGCAGGCGTGAGTTGGGGAGATAGGCAGAGAGACAGAGAGAGAGAAAGAAAGAGAGAGAATCTTAAGCAGGCTCTGTGCTCAGTAGAGCCTGAAATGGGGCTCAATCCCATCACTCTGGGATCATGACCTGAGCTGAAGTTAAGAGTTGGATGCTTGACCAATCGAGCCACCCAGGTGCCCACAAATTTTCATATTTAAAATCTCTTACATTTCTATTGTAATTGATTGTTAAAAACTTGACATTTATAATTAAATGCAAAATTCCAAGAAATGCATTTTCAATTTTTTTAATAATATTTGGCAAATAAGATACTGGCTCATTCAACAAAATCTAGTATGATTATCTCCTTTTCTTTAACAAAATTTTAGTTACTTCATTTTTTATCTTTAAAATAGATCATAGATTTCTTAAATTATATAACTTAAATTTGTGATGCCTCATCAAACACCTACACAATTGGATAAACTACAACACAGGTCACTAGATACAATGCTCACGTGTTTTTATGACAAAAAATGTCGTAGCATAAGAAATAAACGAAATCCATTTGCATTTAGAGAATTTTTATTAAAAAGGCTTTTTCTTTTTGAGATAGTTCCAAACCAAAATGTTGGAAGAAAAAAATAAAAGTTTAAATGAAGGAAAAATTGCTGAACTTGATAACTCAAAATCTCAAAATATTGTCAACAATAGTTTCTTTTCCCCATAACTTTAACAATTAAAGAGACTATGTCAGAACTGTTAAAATAAGAGTAAGTTGTGAAGTATTAATATTTTATATTACTTCCTATGTTCACATTTTGATAGCAAACAACAAATCTAAAAGAAATGTATATAAGCCTCAATGAATTACTATTTTAGTGAACTGCTACATATGCTGCTGGGCTAGACTCCGATTCTTCAGATCATCCATCAAAACCCCTCTTTTGTAGGAAAATTTGGGTGACTTGTCTAATGAGTGTTAATTCCTTTCCTCCAGGATATTATGGATAAGGAAGGATATTAAAAAGTGTGTGTGTGTGTGTGTGTGCGCGTGTGTATTTTTTTCTTCAGTACCTGTTGTTTCACCCAGACTCCGTTTGAGTTCAGTCTGGTTTGTAAATAATTTTCAAAGCCATTAGGGGATGCTTTGGTCCAGTATAGACAAAATGCATCCAGGAGAAGCTATTGTTTGAATCAGATGTAGCACTACTATTGGAGGAACACCTGTGGTGCAGCTGAGGGGAGAAGGGTGGCCTCATTGCTCAGGAAGAGTCCAAATTCATTAGGTGCATCCTGAACTCATGGGGCCTCTTCATTCTTGGTGATAATCACAGTGTTTCTCACTTCTATGTCTTGTGCTGTGCTCTTGGCTTGGCATTTTTTTTTTCCTTTTTTAAGTAGACTCCACACCCGGTGTAGGGCTCAAACTCACAACCCCGAGATCAAGAGTTACATACATGCTCCTCCCACTGAGCCAGCCAGGCAGTTTGCTCTTGGCTTGGAATGTTCTCCTAGGTGTACACTTCTGCCTTTGACCCCACCTGGCCGGGAGGACACACATAGACTCATCTCACGATTTGTTATCCTCTCTCTAAGGGCTCTAATCTGTCACGCTAAATGTATTGAATGTCTCCTCTTTTTGTACCTGGATGTACGTTCTTTAACGTTCTTTAACACTGTAGTATCGTATGGGTTATGGTGAGTGGTATGGGACTGGGGCTGGACAGAAACAGGGGCTTTTCCTTGAGTTCTTGATATCCCTTACATCTCTTATCCAATCAAGTGCCCAGTTTTGTTAATTCCTCTTAACATATTTAATTCCTCTTCTATACCTTACTTTGCAAGACTCTATATGATCTAGCCCTGACCACTTTTCTTACTGCAACTCATGCCTCCCTCTCTCTTGTTTATTATACTTCATTTGCACAGGCTTCCTGTGTTTCTCAAGCTTGCCAGCAGGCTCTTGACTTGGAGAGTCAGGTGAGCCTGGAACTCACTTTTCCATCAACTACGAACTCTTTTTTTCCATATATTCTAATGAATTGCTGCTGCCTTTTCCCCTTTCTCTGCTCAAATGCAAAGGAACAGCAGCTCCATTTTTCTCGATTTATTTATTCTCAAGTACTTTTCTTCATGAAAAAAAAATGATTGTTCATCATGGCAATGGGTAACAATCAAAACCAGTATTAAACTTGTTTAATCAGTGATTGATTACAAAAGTGCACACATGTATGAAAGAAATTCAGTAACATTCCCTGCAATCTACTTTTGAAAAATCAGTAATCAGCTGTAGCTTTACTCCAGTGAACATTTCTGACAGTCAGCCAGTCAGACACCGTCTTACTTTGGTAAGTTAGTTTCTATAGCTAAAGTCAACACTCTAGCTTCTACACTTCTCACTTTTCCAAAAACCCTGTGCAAGCTTTCTCCTTTGCTTATAAACTATGTCTTACAAACTCAGCTCTCCCTTGCCTGAGTAAGCAATAAATACAACTTATTGTTTTAGATATTGAGGGATGGACTCTTGATCAGTATTTATGATCACCTATGATAATGTGATATTTTTTGTTACCTGTTGGTTAATGTCCATCAGTATTAAAATATAAGTTCCAAGAGGACAAGCACCCTGTTGCTTTGTTCACTGCTGGAACATCATACTGACAGAGATGCCTTGTACATAATACCAATGTCCTAAATTTTTGATGAATGCATCTTTAGAGTAGGAATTGTTGCCACTTAGCATAATGTCTCCACTGCTTAATATAGTGCCTAGTACGTAGAAGGAATTCCAGAAGATACTAGTTAAATAAATTAATGAATAAACTCATGGACAGTACATGTTTTAGAATATTTTTTAGGCATGTCCTTGAAGTGAACCAATGATTATTTAGATCTCTGTGTGTCCATATAGGTCTTTTGTACTCATCTCTCTCTTCAGAAATATACTAGATGAAAAGATGCCCACTTGCCTCTTTGACATCTTCTTCTGGAAAACTTAAGGGAATTATAAAATCAGTATGTTTGAAACTGAACCCATGCTCTTTATCCCTAAACCAGATCGTCCTCTAATTTTCTATCAGTACATTTACTGATAGGCTGGGAATTCCCTTTCTCCCTCAAATCTTGATTTTCAGGCCAGCATCAAGTAATGGTGATTTTATTCCTTAATGGATCTCGAATCTGCTCACTTCTCTTCCTTTGCATGAGTGCCACATGTCCAAGCTACCATTAACTGCACCTAAGCTACTAATTGGTCAATGAACATCCTTTCCTATACTCTTACCAATCTAAACTTTAATTAGTTAACTCTCTTCTTATGAACTTTTATCAGATGCTTTGCTGATGAGACAAAGTCTAGAATCTTTAACATGGCCACAGGCCCTATTCATCCCATCTCATACCATATTCCACCTCACTGTCTGAACTCTACTCACTGGCCTTCTTTATGTCACATGAGATTGTCATGTCTTCATCCTCCCCCATCACAGAGCTCAGCCAAACACATTCCTCCTTCTGCTCCACTTATTGTTCATATATTAAATCTACAATTACTCCCTCACAACCTGACCAAGTCAAATACCTCTGCCGAACTTGGCACCTTGTCCATCTCCTATAAACACTTGTAGTTAAAGTCTAACCTTGATGTGTGTCATTATTGGATTAATAAGGATCTCTTGGAACTCTAAGCTCCACCAAAGTGGGGGATACAGTATTTTGGCATACTGGAGAGAGTCAATAAATATTTATTAACTTGAGGAAAGAATGAATGAATAAATGGGAGGCATTTGAATTTGGTCAAATCTTTCCTAGTACATCTCAGAATAAAAAGGGCTGGAGCCTGTGTTCTGAGAGTATAGTGGGGCCAAGAAGAGTCAGTAAACCAGAAAACTGTGATGTACAGGGGATCTTACTCATTCTAGAGCTATATGCTTTTTACTGAATATTTTACTGAAAAGTGAGAGTCTCGCTCACCTCTCGTGGACTCCTGTTTGGTAGGAAAGAAAAAAGAAAAGTAGATCACAGAAGACATGTGAAGATTAATTTCACCTGTAATAAGGAAGAGGCGAAAGGATGGATCTTAATTTGTTGTAGTGTGCAATTCAGGAGCAAAGTACTACAGGTTTTTGTTTAATATAGCCAACTTTAAATAAGTGCTGTATTCTAAGAAGGAGTGTTATCTTTCGGGAGTGTCCATTAGAAGTAGGTGTTTTACCAGTCAGAGCGGCTAAAATTAACCACTCAGGAAATATAGGGAACCCTCTTGCACTGTTGGTGGGAATGCAAACTGGTGCAGCCACTCTGGAAAACAGTGTGGAGTTTCCTTAGAAAATTAAAAATAGAACTATCCTATGACCCAGCAATAGCACTACTAGGAATTTATCCAAAGGATACAGCAGTGTTGATTCATAGGGGCACATGTTTATAGCATGTTAAAGCTCAATGTTTATAGCAGCGCTTTCAACAATAGCCAAATTATGGAAAGAGCCTAAATGTCCATCCACTGATGAATGGATAAAGAAGATGTGGTTTATACATACAATGGAATACTACTTGGCAATGAGAAAGAATGAAATCTGGCCATTTGCAGCAATGTGGATGGAACTGGAAGGCATTATGCTAAGTGAAATAAGTCAGTCAGAGAAAGACAGATATCAATGTTTTCACTCATATGTGGAACTTGAGAAACTTAACAGAAGACTTTGGGGGAAGGGAAGGGGAAAAAATAGTTACAAACTGAGGGAGAGAGGCAAACCATAGAGACCCTTAAATACAGAGAACAAACTGAGGGTTGATGGGGGATGAGGGAGAGGGAAATGGCTGATGGGCATTGAGGAGGGTACTTGTTGGGATGAGCTCTGGGTGTTGTATGTAAGTGATGAATCATGGGAATCTACCCCCAAAACCTAGAGCACACTGTATGCACTATACGTTAGCCAACTTAACAATAAATTATATTTAAAAAAAAAGAGCAAAGATAATGCACAGCCACCGGCCCATAAAAGAAAGTGGGTGTTTTAAACTTTTTACTAGTTTTAGGGTTCATTTAAATAATTTTTTAAATCCAAATGTTGATCATATTAAAATGTAGTATTTATAAGTAGTATTTTTCTCCCATTTTTCCCACCATGAGAATCTCAAATGCCGCTGTTGTGACACCAAGTTAGAACGTATTCCACTTTAGAAATCAAAAGTACAAGAAATACAAGAAGAAAATATGAAGCAGGTACACCTTGAGGGAGGAAATTTGGGACATGGAGCAGAACGGGGAGAGGAAAAGATAGAATCCCAGGCAGTCTTCCACATACTGCCTGATATTCCTTTTTTTTACTTCCTTTTGTTCCCCCACCAGGAATTCATAGGAAGCACATGCCTAATATGTGATAAGCCCTCCGAAAATGCTAACAATTTTTCTACACTTTATTAGTTAATAAGCATCTGCTTTAAAAATGCCACTTCCTGGGGCTCCTGGGTGTCTCTGTCAGTTAAGCATCTGACTTCGGTTCAGGTCATGATCTCACAGTTCCTGAGTTCAGACCCCACGTAGAGCTCTGTGCTAACAGCTCAGCCAGGAGCCTGCTTCAGATTCTGTGTCTACCCTGCTCTCTCATCCCCTTCCCTGCTCGCACCCTGTCACTCAAAAAATAAATAATAAAAAAAAATTAAAATGCCACTTCCTTTAGCTGGTTATGAATGACTGACCATAAGTCACACACACGTCAGTTAGAATAGACAAAGAGGAAAAGGAGGAAACACTGAGGTCCCCTTAACTGTCACCGTAGCTCTGCAAAGTGGCAAATGGGAAAGTGAGAAGGTTCAGAAAGACTACAGGACAGATGTGAAGATACATAGCTACCACACAGCAGAGCTAGACTGAAGACAATGTCTATCACACACAGGACTGTCGTTTGCTTCTGTGACTGTACTGTTCCCAACATGCAGGTCACACCCGTTACACTGAAAGAATGGATGGGGCCACTGGGAGAAAGATTGGGTGTGATGTGGAAGCACGGTTCTATTTTTGGTGGTCAATGCTTAAACTATTCTGCCCCACTAATCCATTTTTTGTGGTTTTCTGAGGCATGCCAACAGAGAGGGCACTCAAAAAGGTGATTCTTTTCCTTTTCATCTTAATACAACATAGAACCCTTACCCCAGAACCTAGCACTAAATTGCTATTTGTGGGCTATCTTGGGAATTTAACTAACACATACAACAGTATTTCTAGATGATAGATTCTTAATCCCAAGTAATTAACTTAGTTACAGATGCTTGGAACATAGTTCCTCTACCAAGTAGAGGACTGCTTGGAGTTGGTCTAAACACCTTTGTCAGTAGTTAAAAATTTGGGTAGTATTTGTATAGTTCTAAAGTATTTGTATAATTTGGGTAGTATTTGTATAATTTCAGATGGCTACATGGTGTTTTGCTTAAAACAAGTTTGTTTCCTCATTTTGAAAAGGGAGGAACTATCATCATTCCTAAAAAAAGATTCTAAAAGCTTCTTGTGTGGGCTTTGGGAAAGAGTGGGTAACTAGACGTAGTTACCTAGAGGACTCCGAAATGTTAAAATAGAAGGCATTAATTAACTGAATTCACTGTGTGCCCTGACTTCTGCATTTGCCTCATGTATTAAGGTTTTATTTATTTATTTTTCTTTGCTTATTTTTAAGTAAGTCCTGGAATTGTGCTTTTTTTTCAGAGCCCTAGATTCCTTTTCTGACTAAACTTTCACTGTAATAGATAAATTTCCTGCTCTACACTACTGCTTTTACTAACTTAGAAGTCTGTTTACATGCTTGTTTAAATCTCTGGTGTGGGTATGTTTACACCATACTTTGGTTTGTAAATTTTAGCTTCCTTCTGGAAATATTAGCTTCTTACCACTAGAACAAATTGATTTCATCTATCTTCCTCCTCATCTTTAAACATATTATTTATCCAACTTTTAGCCTTTCTGATATAAGGTAAAAATATCTCACTACAATAAGGTTAATAAACAAAGTCAAAAGACTACTTAATGAAAAAATATTTTGGAAAGCCAGTCCTTTTGATTAGTAACCAGCCTTAGTACCAGAAAAACTTCAAAGTGCTCTCTAAACATTGAATTTTCATCAGTGATGCTGCAAGCCTTAGTTCTCATCTTTCATGCTTACCCATGCAACAACTTCAAAAGGATTAAAAAGAAAGAATGACAATTTCTCAAAGCAATCCTGCGCTCAGGCCAGTAAGGCCAGTAATCTTTTCTTTAGCTAACATGCATTTACAACCAGATAATTGCTTCATTACATTATGCTTTAATAAATGTAATAATTAACATTTGTTACAAAAAAAGCAAATATTGCAAACCATTCAGAAATGAAATCCAGAGCCCAAGGGATTTCTAGAAGAAAATGAAAAAGAGTTAGACAGCGTCAAATATAGACATCTTCAAAGGGAAAGAGATCATTTAAACTTTACTTACTGAAACATGTTCTTGCATACTTGATCGTTTTTGTCATCTCGCTTGTTATAATCCAGCTAGTGAATGTTCAAAGAACATAAAATCCTACAAATAAATAAACTGAGTATGAGTGAATTTACAAAAAGGCGACAATTGAGATCAGGAGTCTCACAGGTAAGCTTTGATTATATAAAGCAATTATGTTTCCCAGTGGTGTTTTAGCAACATGAGATTCATCAGTAAGAGGAAAGTCAAAACGTTTTAAGCTTCATGACACTTACATGTCTAGTTTTCAGAGTACAAGTTACTTGGAAATCTTATTGGAATCAGCAGGGTATCATCAGTCAAAAATCTTAGGTGATCAAGACAGTGCAGACTTCGATTGCAGGACATTCTCTGTCAGTGTGGGATGTTGTAATAGACACTGACCTTTGAACAAGTATTAGATATATCCTCATGGACTGTGTGGTTAGCAAGCAGGTAGTCATCTGAGGAAGTACTGAAGACTATACCAGAGGGAACTTAGAAATGGTAATTATGGCTGTGGGTTGTGGAGTGGTAGCCTCAAACCAGAGAAGACCGAAAATTAGATAGTACTTGTGAATTTTGCTGTTTGGATCAGGGAGTTCTCATACCAGCTACTTTCTGATGGTCTCTCTCTCAACACAAGGTAATGAAATGGACACAGTATTTAAAAATTAACATGGGATGCCTGGGTGGCTCAGTTGGTTAAGCATCCGACTTCAGCTCAGGTCATGATCTCATAGTTCGTGAGTTTGAGCCCCATATCTGGCTCTGTGCTGACAGCTCAGAGCCTAGAACCTGGTTCAGATTCTAGTCTCCTTCTCTCTTTGCCCCTCCCCTGCTTGCACTCTTTGTCTCTTTCACTCTCTCAAAAATAAATAAAAATATTTTAAAAAATGTTAAAAATTAAAAACACAATTCTTCCTGTCCAATTATATGTAGAAGTAAGTAATTTATCTTGTATCTATGCAATTATCTAATACATGTCAGAAATTGTTTTAAAAGCTATATTGGCCAAAAAAAAGTGCAATTGTTTTATATTATGGTAAAAAGGAAAAGAAAGAACTGGATGGGGCCATTAGATATTCTCAGTAAGTAGGTTTTTCCCTGAGACGATGGAGTTAAAAAGTTATCTTTTCAGGTGATTGGGGTGTCATCTGGATCAGAGCGTCTCCAATTCATAGCGCACAGTGAATTGTTGACAGTACATTTTACTGTTTGTGTGTTAAATGATAGAAGTGGGTAGGGCAGATTAAAGATGATCTGGTTTTTATTTTTTAAACATTTTTTAAATGTGCATTTTTATTTTGAAAGACAGAAAGAGCATGAGCAGGGGAGGGGCAGAGAAAGAAGACAGAGAATCCCAAGGAGACTCCACGTTGTCAGCACAGAGCCTGATGCAGGGCTTGAACTCAGGAATCGTGAGATCATGACCTGAGCTGAAGTCAGGAGTCAGATGCTTAACTGACTGAGCCACCCAGGCACCCTACAATGATCTGTTTTTTAATATAAACATTAAGTGTGAGGCTTAATCAGAAAGGCCAAATTAAGGTTTTGGGGAAAGGGTGTGTATGTGTGTGTATTCTGTGTGTGTCTTTGGAAAAAAACTGAGTAGATAGAGCCATTTTTTCCCCCACAGCAGCCCACATTAAAATATCCATAAGATTTAGGATCCTAAAACCCTGAAGGACAACAAAATATGAAATGAAGAACGTAGGTTTGTTTTAAAATTCCATGGGTTTTTGTGAGAGCATTGACAATGGTAAGCAGCGAGGGAGATATTAGAGGAAAAATTGGGACAGGAGATGGGCGACCATCTGGCGTAGGTGTTACTTGACTTCTGTTTTCTATCACCAATCTCCACACCAGGAAGAAAATATTTCTGATAAAATTATAAGTTGGAAAGAAAGGACAAAGATGTAATATCTTTGTAATAATGGAAGCTGATAAATATTAACCCCTCCCTCTGAATTCATGTATCCATGTACATGTTCGAAGGGAAGAAAACTACTTTTCACATTCTGAGGGTCACTTAGTTCATTGTTAAACAATGAAACAGTCCTGAACTTTACCCAGGATCAATAATGTGATATTTACATATTTTTTTCAGTGAAAATGAAAATGAGCCAAAAATCTAAATTGAAATGGAAAGAGAATGGGTAACTAAGTTTTTGAAGAAATGCTGAGTAGCACATGATAGGGCACTGCTTCTTGTTTTTTTAAATCTTTTTAATGTTTATTTATTTTTGGGAGAGAAAGAACATGAGCAGGCAAGGGGCAGAAACAGGGAGATAGAGAATCCGAAGCAGGCTCCACGCTCTGAGCTGTCAGCACAGAGCCCTACGTGGGGCTCGAACTCAGGAACAGCAAGATCATGACCTGAGCCAAAGTTGGAAGTTTAACCAACTGAGCCACCCAGGTGCCCCGACAGGGCACCCATTCTTGACGAAGACTGTGTATGAGGGTCAGCGGAGAAAGGCTGTCTATTAGAAATGCAGGCTCCTAAATTCTGACTTCTGAAGAGTTGGTCCCAACCTAGCCTTCTATGCATAAACCTCTGTGGGATAAATGTGGTGCTGTGTAAAATGAGATTGGCTCTGTAGTGATTAATGAGGAAAGGGTGAGAAATAAATCACTCCTATGCTTTTAAGACCATACTTACAGGGGCGCCTGGGTGGCTCAGTTGGTCGAGTGTCAGACTCTTGATTTTGGCTCAGGTCATGATCCCAGGGTTGTGGGATGGAGTCCTGTGTTGGGCTTTGCACTGAGCATGGATCCTGCTTAAGATTCTCTCTCTCTCTCTCTCTCTCTCTCTCTCTGCCCTTCTCCCCTGCTTGTATACACTGTCTCTGTCTAAAATAAAAAATAAATTAAAAAAAGACCATACTTACAAAGAGAAAACAAGCACCAATCATTGCTGCTTTGACTGTCACATCTAGATCTGCGGGAACATGAATTCCGAAGTTGTCAGCATTGGTAAAAACATCATTTACAAATCCTGACCAGTACTTTGAAATCTTCCCAATTGTAAGTTTTTCATTAATGGTTTTCACCTTTGAAAAGAAAATAAGATATGTTAAACCTGAAGGTGAAATGGATGGCTTTACATATCTTAGTATGTTTGCTTCGAGAGAGATGCGAATTATTTTATTAATCATCTGTAAAAGTTCCATGTCATTCATTCCGTTATATAAGCATAAGTTTGGAGATTTAACTTTCCAGTTTACTCTTCCGGAATTTTGTTTTTTTGACAGTTTTTTGATTCATCATAATTCCTTTATTTTTTCTTGCTTTTTATATGCAGATTGAGAAAATAATAGCAATAAATAATTAAGGCCAGGCTACCACAAGATGGCAGCAGGTACATAGTCTCAATTACATGGTCTAACCTTGAAGGTAATTTCATTACCTGAAGTCTAGATTTTAAACCTGAATTCTTCAATAACAACAACAACAACAACAAAAGGAAGAAAAAGAAAATATTTTTGAGAAATATTGGAGAAACAATTTTTAGAAGAAATTCATTTCTAAGTACAATTTGTAAACTTAAAATTTTTATTGTTAAGATTATAGAATTACTAACATATTTAAACATTATCAGCCATTGCTTAATCTCATTTTTATATTATACTCCAAAATTTACTAGGTCTTTCCTTTATAACTAAACTAAGTCCTATTTTCACACACACACACAAAAAAAAAAAAAAAAACAAAAAAAAATCCTCTGGGCAAATGTAGCACAGGAAATTCAGATTAATTTGACATCAAAAATCTATAGTCCTTCACAGCTAGAAGAAATCTACAGTTAAACTTTATCAACTATTCATTTGCTTGCCCTGTTTCTCATTCAAAGGCTGAAAGGATTCAATATAAATTGTTACTTTATGTATAGTGGGAAAAGATGGAAATAGAGAAGGTTACTTAGGACATCGATATACCTTTACTAAAACTTTTTATTTCTCAATCATAGGACATATTTTTATCTTTAATCTTAGGAAAGCATGCCAAGTCTTTTTGGAGTGGGGTAGAGTTACAACAGTTCGCTTTGTAAAATTTCCATCACATTCTCGGTAAATAGTGTTTGCTAAAGTTCCTCAAACTGAATGTCCCAGGTGGGCTATATATGAATGTATGAATGAAGGAAGGGATGAATAATAAATAGACACTTTAAATGAGCTCTCCTTTGCCTAAAAGATATTTACAGGAATAGTAGTTAACATAGTTCTTATTGTTACAATTGAATGTACAACTACCTATTGTTTTTTAACATTGAGTTAAAATGTTAAACATTTAACTGTTTATGTTTATGTAAGTGTAGATTGTTTTGTAAAATGAACTTAGCAAGTCTTATGATCATAGCTTTTAAATTAGTGATGTTTTCTCAAATGTGGATCTTGAGAAACTTAACAGTAGACCATGGGGGAAGAGTAGGGGGAAAAAAGTTACAAACAGAGAGGGAGGGAGGCAAATCATAAGAGACTCTTAAATACACACTGAGGGTTGATAGGAGGTGGGGGAGAGGGGAAAGTGGGTGATGGGCACTGAGGAAGGCACTTGTTGGAATGAGCACTGGATGTTGTATGGAAGCCAATTTGACAAAAAATTATATTAAAAAAATAAATTAGTGATTTTTTAATGGAGTGTACTTCTTAGATGAGATCTGAAGTAGGATATGTTACCACCAGAGCTAGAGGAAAAGATGATCTAATTTAAGGTGATTCTAAGCTAATATATATTTACTTTAGACCATGGGTGCTGTAATTCCACATAAATCAAAAAAGTTTTAGTGTGTTCTTTATTTTTATTTTATTATTATTTTTAAGTTTATTCATTTATTTTTGAGAGAAAGAGACAGTACGAGCTGGGGAAGGGCAGAGAGAGAGAGGGGCTCAAACTCGGGAACTGTGAGATTCTGACCTGATTCTTAACCAACTGAGCCCCCCAGGTGCTCCTTAGTATGCTTTAAAAACAAAAACAAAAACAAAAACAAAAAACCTTGAACTTAGTATACCTGAAATTATGAGTTCTTACTGGCACGCACAATATGGGCTTATTACATTATTTCACAAATATATTATTTTCTAAATTTATTTCAGAGATATCCCATGATTTGAATATTTTAACATTGAATTCTGTTGCAAACCATGAGGATCTAAGTGAAAACCTCCTTCACTCTGTCAACCGTACCTCAAAATCCACATCGCCAAAACAGCCACATGTTGCACAAGGACCAACAATTTTCAAAATATCTTCTTTGTTTGCATTTTGGATTGTGAATTTAGGCAGAAAGGGGTCCCACTTCTGTGCAACATAACCAACTATAGTACCAGGAGGGGCTTGGATTTCTAACTGCAAGAAGAGATAATAATAAAATAAGATTTTCCTACAGTTATTGTATTTTAATATTACAAGTCGCTTTCCTTCTAAACAGTAACTTTTAGGAAATTATTTTTGTATTCTACAAAATATTCTAAATATCTGCTTCTAAGGAAGCACGGCAGTGGATTTTTTTCATATTTTATAGAAACAAAGATATTCACTAAACAGGTATTTGCTTGGCATTACTCATTGAAATTCATGTGTTTCTTTGATCTTACTTCCCTGAAGAGAACCTCTCCCAGAACAGTCTTCTGACCCTGGGACACTGTCTTCTTTGGCATTTTGTTCCGGGTGTGGCGGTTGGCCAGGCACTGTTTCCTGTGTCTTCCACTGCCTCTAATGTGTTGCCACAACACACATCTATTTGTAACCCTCACTTACCAGTTGTTAACTATTCATGATTGTTTGCCCTTCAGGCTGTCAACTTCCAGCTTCTCTGGGTTCAATTAAAAACAAATGCTTCTTGTGAAGTTACAGTTTTACACACCAATTTGATTGCTGTTTCACTTTTTCCAAAGTGTGAGAGACTTGTAATTGCATTTTTAGGCTTTACTTTAGTGCTGTACCCCATTGCTTTCATTTCCTTAATTTCCTTACTTTTCATCATGTTGTATTTCAACATGTTTATATGGTCAAACCAAGTCAGACCAAGTTGTGAAATAAGCCAGAGGTGGGTGAAAATAGTGACAATTGTTTGCTTTTAAATCCAATCCACTCCTTATAATCTGTTTTCCTTTTGTCCTTTTTTAAATTATTTATTAAGTTCATAGTCATGCGTGTATGTCTGTAGTGCTCTTGGATCAACAAAGGTGGTTTCAATAAAAGTGCCTAGAATTACAGGGATTCCACTTGTCAAATCGCTAAATTGTACACCTGAAGCTAATGTAACATTGTATGTCAACTACACTTAAATTAAAAACAAACAAAAAACACTGAAAAGGCAGAATTATATAGATTTGTTCTGGGATCACTTTCAAAATAATTGGCTTGATTCTGAGCAAATCTTTAAAAAATTGTTAAGCGGTATCAGATACATCTTATTTTTAATTTATGTGACATTGGACTACTATGAAATAAAACGTCAATTATCAGAAACATTCATCAGAAACATCAGAAACATTCAAATGGATATATTATATTATACTGACTATACCATCTTAAAGCATATTAGATCTTAAATATCCTTAGTAGGAGGATGAAAATTCTTGGACACCAAATGAGTACCTTAGCCACTTTATCACTTAGTCAAGTAATTGCCTATAACAATTGGAGGATTAGCTTCAATATATATTCCAGAAACTTCCCTACTTAACCCCAATTCATATTGATATTTTTTTTCTCATCTTGCTAAGTAGAGTACTTATACATAGGTGCACAGTAGAGAAACTTGGGCTTGAATAAGTATACCTGGATCAAGCCCCATTCATGATATTTCCTGGATGTGTGATTGTAGGTAAGTTACCTCCACTCTCTAAGCCCTAGTTACCTCAACTGCTAAATATGGAGAGTAAAATCTATTCTTTCTAGCTCATAGAGATGTTATGGTATCAAAGACATCAGAATAAGTAAAGGTTCCTTATCAACTTAACTGCATTATGTCAGTGGAAGTTATTATAGATCTACTAGATAATGATGAAAATCTATTATATATTAAAATAAAATAATGAAATGATTCCCTTCAGAACAATAGCATAGTCTTGCCAAGGTTTCAAGTTTGTCATAAATGGATGAATGGAATGTGAGATTCTGTACTAAAACTGATACCTAACCAAGAGAACACCTTGGAAGATTTTAGTATTACTTAGTACTTCCCGAACTTTGCTCCAGTTAGAGAAGACAAAGGGTAGATTTACTTAATGGTGGAATTCATAGGTATTCCAGTTATGTGGCTAACACAGAGATTCAGGAGGATGTGTCCCATTTACATGATGCATGAGCTGTCTGCCAATTAACAAAACGAAAGCCACTACAGTTTTTGGTTGGGAAAAAAACAAAAACAAAACAAAACAAAAAACTAGTGAATCACCATCCTTAAGCTGTTTGGATCCTAAAGGAGCAACTGATAGGGGAATTGCCTTATAGCTCCAGATGAATGCCATTTGTTAAATAAATAATTGCCAACCTTTTCAAACGTAGAAAAATAAAAGTACACCCAGAGCCAATGACTAACCTCTTGCAGGTAGCAAGGGCACCAGCAGCTATTACACCTCAAGGGCCTGTTTACTGTAATCACCTCCCGACCTGAGTTATCCATGACCTTCAGAGTGCAAGCTCGAAGTGTGGAACAGAAAGTACGATTGAAGCAGATGCTTTCTTCCACTGCAAAGTAAATTCTTTGTCCCAAACTGTTTTTAATCTCATATTTGTTGGAGGTCTCAGTGCCAAGTATCACTAAAGGGAGCAAAAAAACCAAAAAACCAAAAAAAAACCAATCATCAAAACAGTGCTATTGCCTAGTATCAAATCTTTCAATAAGTAAAAGGGGTAGTGTTATTAAAAGAAAACAGTAGCTAATTATTAAGTATGGGGTATCTTCTTCACCCAAATCTACTTCCATGCTCTAAAATTTGAGGACTTAGCTATGGAAATCAAAGTAAACTCAGAGCAAAGCTGTGTGATGATTACATTTTGATTCCAGATATAGGACCTACTGGGCACATGTAGTTCCACATTTCAACTAAGGAAGCAAGGCTGTAAAGAATGGAATCCTCAAATCATTCTAACACTGCTGTGGAATTTACGGGATGACTCACAGCATAGTAATGATTTTGTTTAAAATCTATTTGGCAGTGTATCTATGGCCGCGGGCTATCCTGCTACCCATATATTACGATTTTGACATATTTTAGATGTTAAGGACAAAAAATAATTAATTGGAATTCAGTCAGTCATCGAAAATCTATATACTGTTAAATAACATGCCATTTGATGAATCACCAGTGAAATGATAAAACATCAAATTTTGTTTGATGGGTTTTTGTTATTTACTCACTTATCATTTTCAAGTTTTTATTTAAATTCCAATTAGTTAACATATAGTGTAATATTAGTTTCAAGAGTAGAATGGGTTTTTGTTATTTAGTCTCAAACTTGATTTCCATTTATGAAATTATTAAGAAAATATAAATTATTACCAAACATGGAAATGATAAAATCTTTTGTTATTTTAAGATAAAAATTGTTAGATTCCTGGTAAAATATTATCAAAGACTCGGAGAGTTCACGCTTTTAGGTGTACCTATTTCAGACTAACAATTTACTTCAAATGTTTATTTTAAAAGACCTACTGATCTTTTTTTAAAAAAATTTAATGTTCATTAATTTTTGAGAGACTGAGAGGGGGAGGAGCAGAGAGAGAGGAAGACACAGAATCTGAAACAGACTCCAGGCAACAAGCTGTCAGTACAGAGCCTGACACGGGGCTCAAACTCACAAACTGTGACATCATGAAGCTGGAAGCTTAACCAGCCGAGCCACCCAGGCACCCTGACCTACTGATCTTTTTGATCTACCTTTATCCTCAATTTAACATTATTGTTTAGAAGATATTTAAATATAACAAAATTTCTGAAGCCTAAACTGTTTTTAACAGTTTTAATAAGTATAGAATATAATATACTTACTTCCAAGAAGCTCCACCTGCTGGTGTATAATTATCAGGTCTAACTGTTAAAGAATGACATAAAGGAAATAAAAGGTATTACATCACACTTTGAAAACCTTTGGAGATATTACTATTAACTTGCTTATCACATGACATTCATTAATTTCCATGTTCTTTACTGGGGAAATGGTTGAAAACAGCTCACATTTTATAATGAAAAAGAAGATACATTTTTTAATTCAAGTAAAAATTTTTAAAAAAATACAAGAACCCTGAAAATTCCAAGGCAGAAATGCCAAGAATCAGAATAAGAACTATGGTTAACTCTGTGTTCTCCTGTGATAAAGTGATAATAGAGTAACTCTTGGAAACAATACTCGGAGAAGATTTTAAAACAGTCTCTGAACAATGATGCCTAAAAGGTTTCAAAACTCATTTTAAAAAAAATTTTTTTTAAACGTTTATTTATTTTTGGGACAGAGAGAGACAGAGCATGAACAGGGGAGGGGCAGAGAGAGAGGGAGACACAGAATCCGAAGCAGGCTCCAGGCTCTGAGCCATCAGCCCAGAGCCCGACGCGGGGCTCGAACTCACGGACAGCGAGATCGTGACCTGAGCTGACGTCGGATGCTTAACCCACTGAGCCACCCAGGCGCCCCAAAACTCATTTTTTAAAGGAAATGAAACAAAACATCAATGACCCCCGAATGCCTGGCCTTTCCTCTCCACCCTGCCTAACTTTTGTTTCACTCTCAACTCATTCCTCATAGCGATAAAATGTCTTTGTTAAAGCTGAGAGAGGTTATTTTATAAATTATTCTCACTCACACCTTCCTTTGGATTAGAAAACATGAACAAATCCTGCTGATGCCAACAAAATACCCATTTAAGCAGAATAAGTTATGCCACTAACAGCTAATATAAGGAAAGTTGCTTTATGTAATTAAAAATGAAGTTAACTTACAGAGATAAAATAGCCACAGATAGTTGAGAATGACTATATTAAAAAGTATACAATGCAAATTTTTAAAGGAAATGTTCAAATATGTTGTGAGAATGAATTTTCACTAAGGTAGACTTGTGAACCCTGAAGACCATTGTCTTTTCTAACACTTTCTTTTCTATTTCACCTCTAAATTATCTTCACTTTATTTTCCCTTCACATTAATAAACTCACTGGTAATGCTTGAGCTGAAATAGTCATTAGTAATATCGGGTATTGATTGGGCATCACAAGTCCGGAAAATTTGACGTTACATTATTTCCTTCATTCTCCTTGTATATCCTGAGGTACAGGCAAAACTAAATGTCCTCTATTTAAATTTTATTGTTGGTGAAAGAGTGCATGGGTCCTCTTTTTTTAAGGTTCACAAAAAATCTTTTCCATAAACAATTTATGATTTAAGATATTATAAAACCTATTTTCAGAATTATGGCAATTTTTAAATATTAGAATCAGTCTTTCAGAGTGTACTATTGTTAGTTCTGTTCTCTTCTTTTGAGAAAAATGGAGGGTTGAAAGAAAAGTCACAAAGGATATCCACAGTTATTTAGCGGTGGGTCCATTAGAGGTAAGTTAGGGATGAAGAAAATTATGGGGGCAAGACTAAGATTTGAATTTAGGAACTTTAATGTTGGTGCCATGGATCAAGTTTTAGTCTTGAAATTTAGAGACTATCAATTGAGATCCATTCCACATTGGAAAGGTAAATTGTACCTCTCTGCTTTCTAATAGTAGCAGTTGTTTATTTAATGGCTACCGTGAGGTAGTCCTTGTGGTAGATATTTTGACATAGTGTATGATGTAATCCTCACAAAAACTTAGAGACATAGGCATCATTACATTTATCTTGTGAAGAAGCAATCCCAGAGAGATTAAGCAGTTTGCCCAGGATCACAGAGCTTGTGAATGGTTGGGCTAGGACTTGAACCTACATTGATTGTACTGCCACCAGTTTTGACATGCTTTCTACTCTGTTGTATTGGCATCACTAAACAAGTGTTAGGAACTGGGATAAACAATTCTTAAGTGATACTGTGGAACTTCTGAATACCTTTCCTTCCTATTTTCTCTACGCTTACACTCACCCCAGCCTCTGTAATAACATTTGATTTGATCTATCTCTGTGGGCAGTACCCCTGGATTTGAGGGTCTTGTTTTGTTCTTGCAGTTTCCTTCAAGTAGTACTAGGCCACTTACACACTGTGCTCCAAATGAGCCCTTACCACTCTTTGCTATTATTTGATGGACCAGGAATCTTGGAAACTTTAAACAGATTGGATCACGTATTTAGGTGTCAGGGCCAGTAAAGCACTCAAGTAGGAAAGCCATAGGATAGAAATCGAACGACAGCCTTGGATATATAGCTTAAGAATAAATTATTATGTATAACTTATCAGGTTTACAAGTATTCCATTTAGTATACATACTTCCAAATAAATAGGATCTTTACATGTGTCTTTGTAGACTTAACTCACTACTCTTACCTATAGGTGACTAAATTATAATAATTATCCTTTGTTTTGACACTAATAGTATAAAATGATATTACCTATTAGAACGTGTTAATCCAGAGAGATAATCTATTTGTTTTATATTTAGGTTTAACTCTACATGAACAACATAAATGCATACACATACATCCATACATGTATACACATGTGTACATGTGTATATGTGCATTATATATTTACATACATACCTGAAAATTTATTTTCAAACTGTTAATGGAAAAAAGATTTTCATTAGTCATTGGATGGACTTGATTAAAGGAGAATAGATGTGTTTTTAAATTTTTACTGTGGTTTTTTTTTTAATTTAGAAGGATTTTGTGTATTTTCCTGTTTATCGAAGAATGTACTATTTTCAAATGTTCATGATTTTATTCAATTCTTACAGTTCTCAGACAAAATTTAACACACAAAAATTCATTTTATATATATGTCTTGCAGACTTGTGGTATAAAACATTTAAAATGCTCATTTACCCTGTTTAAGTACACTGCTTTAAAGCGAGTAAGTGTTCTTTTAGGGTAAAGTGAATAACTTATATTTCCCTTTGAAGTAAGATATTCGCCAATTTGTGGCATATTTTTATTTTCTGAAATAGATCACCAAAGGTATAGGTATGGAAAATCGACTTCATTTTAGAACTGAAGCCAATGGGCTCATATCTCTATTTATGGAATGTAAAAAAAATGTATTCATGTCAAGCATCTGGCTCCGGGTGTGTCATCATTCATGGATGGAAGAAGAATATGTGATGACCATATGTGATCATCAAACCTCAGCCCTCTGGCACTGGTATATCACTTTTATACTTGGCAAAACCTTGTCTGACAACATTCCCAAACAGCTTGCAGCAGTTAATCAACTCTAGTCAGCTATTACAGCTGATCCTTTCTGCAGATGGAAGATGGTAGGTTAGCTTTTCCAGCTCTTTTCCACATCTCCCTGAGCTCTCCAGTCTCTGTAGTACATTTGTCTGCCAGTGGGTTTCTGGAGAAGGCATCTGCAATTATAAACATTTTCCCAGGAACATATGCCGCATGCAGCTTAAACCCTATCAGGCATAACAGAAATCTCTTGTACCTTAAGGGAATTAACACAGAGATTTGATTTTGATAAAGGAGATAGACTTTATGGTTTGAAAGAATGCCAAACAAGCTGAAAATTGCAGCAGATGTGCTGACATCTCAATATCAGTGTATTTCCGATCTTCTGTGGGATAAAGTACAAAAGCAACAATAATATATAAAAGTATAATTGTCCTTTGTGTGCCACATAATTCAGAGGATGGTATTTCTTGATTGATTTATTATAGGGCTTTAATCACTGCTTACCCTCCAATGACTATATCTAATAGTAATAT
The DNA here is from genome assembly GCF_018350215.1 of Panthera leo. NCBI lineage: Eukaryota > Metazoa > Chordata > Mammalia > Carnivora > Felidae > Panthera > Panthera leo. Next base: position 117,087,352 of record NC_056687.1, on the reverse strand, counting down.
GATCTTGTAAGCACATCGGCCTAAAGATGCAACAGTATCAAAGACAATGATGTTAACTTGGTAACTTGCTTTCCCTTGGATTTATAGTCATCTTTTGAGATTCAGTTGACGACCCTGAATTCTTAGATCATTATGGAAGTCTCTCCTGAGTCCTTAGATCCTTAACAGCTTTCTCTGCTCTATGCACCTGTACACATTACAACTGTGTGCTTATATGGCTTTAGTACATCACCTTGCACTTCTTGTCAACACTTCTTGCATGCCAATTAGGTTACAGAGTGTTTGGGTGAGAGGGACTAGGTTTTATGCTTTTTACATGTCTCGATTATAGCAAGTACTCAATAAATATTCTTTAATTAAATAGCTGTAGGTGACTAGACGTGTTAGGCAATTCCTTGAGGATACATTTGCTTATACCTTGAGCAATGAGCAGAAGGAGGATAAATGTGCTAAACAGCTCCATCAAAAATGTTTAGTGTCATCACTCTGCCAAATAAATAAGAAAAATAGAAGTGGAAATAAAAGAGAATGAATTTCTTTCCAAATAATAGAAACAATTTTTTTTCATAATTTCATGATTTATAATGCTTTTCTCACTTCAACACGTCATTTGGTGAAGTCCTTCAACCTTGGTTGATGATGAGGGAGCATAAGGCAAGCTGAGAGCAAAGTACAAGCTAGCACCCCACCCACTCCCACGTGGAATATGTGTGATACTCCTCGGACATTCCTGGCTGCCCAAGAACAAAGGAAAGGGCTTTAAGTGCTTGCCATGGTGATGTGAGAAACCAAGGCAAATGAAAAATTAAATTCCCTTACTGCCTACAGCCCGTTGGCAAGTCCTTGAAACCGGCAGAGTGACCTAGGAGCTCAGCTACCTTGATGATGACACTTTGCTGGGGGCAAAAGGGAATCTTGACTTAACATTATACACCCCCCCCACCCCCAATCCTACTTTAACATCTAAAAATCCCTTTGGAAACTTCCTTTGTCTCAGCTTCCTCAAGATGTATGCTGGCAATCATATTCCAAGCTTATGGCCCCCTGATAATACGCCTGAAGGGTCTCGTGACTGAGGTTTTACTAAATGGTAATGAATGGTGTTTTCCCAATAGGGGCCTGGAAACCTGGCTTCCAAAATTCCTTAGTGATTTACTCTATCCCTAACCCCCTCCCAACTGGAAGGTATATAATTAGTTACCTGTCACAACCCCAGTGCAGCTCTTTCTGCCCATGGGTCCTGTCCCCGTGCTTTAATAAGATCACTTTTTTGCACCAAAGAAGTCTTCAACAATTCTTTCTTGGCTGTCAGCTCCGAACCCCCATCACCCCAAAACCCCATCAGTTGAAAAGCAAGAAACCAAGTTTGTATTCATTTTAAGGGGCAAACGTGTGTAGAAATAGAAAAAACACCTGGCTTAAATATTCTAGCCCAGGAGGAAGACTGCCTGGCCGAGGGAGAGCTGGCTGCCACACTTGGTTCTCTGGGTGAGGATATGAGAGGTGAAAGCTGCGGTCAGGGGCTGGAGCTCCAGGAAGAAAGCCAGGCAGACCTCTACTTTGGTTCTGTACATCTGCAAGAGAATGAAAATCTCAGCCCATATTTAAATTTAGGCCATTTCTTTCATTTTTCTCATAGTATCTGTGACTTCTGAATTCAGAGGACCAATGATCTCCTGCCTCCTCTACTGCCTTTCCTGCATTTTCCCTATTCACCGTTGCCGTAACTTACCCCTAAACCAGAGGAAAAGGAGTGCGGAAGATTGCTAGTAGTGTTTGTGAGAAAAATGGTGGATAATTTGGGCAAAATAAATGATTTCCAAATATATATATATATTTAATGTTTATTTATTTTTGAGACAGAGAGAGACATAGCATGAACGGGGAGGGTCAGAGAGAGAGGAAGACACAGAATCTGAAGCGGACTACAGGCTCCGAGCTGTCAGCACAGAGCCGGAGGCGGCTTGAACTCACGGACTGTGAGATCGTGACCTGAGCCGAAGTCGGACGCTTAACAGACTGAGGCACCCAGGCGCCCCTAAAAATATATTTTTTGGAGGCACATGAAACGTCTGCTCAAAGAGCTGCAAAATTATAAACTCCAAAGTGAAACAGGAAAAGGAACTAGATATTCTCTACTCCTAAAAGGATAAACTTAGACATAAGTTTTGAATCATAATTCTGAGTTTCAAGGCATAGTCTCCCTTCCCTAAATATTATGAGGGTACCTTGTAATTGCTGAGGCTGTTTTATTGCTTTTTATCAATCCTACTGCTATTGCAAAGTTTGCTTCAGGTGCTTATTCTTTCCGCTGTACCAGAACCACGTGGAGGGCTTGTTCAAACACAAATTCCTGGGCCCCTTTCTGGAGTTTCTGATTTCAGGAGTTGGGGGTGGGGCTGAGGCTTGAATTTGCATTTCTATTTCCAGATGAGCTAATGCTGCCCCCTGACCATATACTTTGAGAACTAGTGGTTTAATTCTATATACTATGAGAACACACAAATCTAATTGATGAGCTTAAGGGTAGTATAATATCTAATGGAGCTTTGGTTTCTCAGTACTTTGTAATAAAGCACCCAAAAATTTTTGATAGTGTGAATGCCTTTGTAAGCTTACCCGGTATTACAAAAGATAAAATACAGAATTCTTTAATGTTTGGCTTTGATTTTTTTTTAGAGAATCACCTGTTTTCTATGTGATTGCCAGGTGAAAATGTTACTATTTAACTTATCTGTTAGCTTCAGATTTAGAGATTTGCTGCATTAGTCAGGAGCCTGTGTATTATTATGTATAAGCCCTAATGCATGAAAAAGTCTTCTTTTTTAAAAAATATAAATTACAGCTTTTCTAGTATCATTTTTCCTTTTTCTCTTTACATGACTGCCATTTATATTACTCCCTAATTAGATACCATTTTTTTCCAAAGATTATCAGAGTTTTTACTCCTCATCTTTACAAATCCATAAATTATTGGAGTTCTCACACCTGCATTCATTTAGTCCGACAACACTATGCTGTCTTAGATTGAACATAGGTGTGGATCAAGATTCATGATAGTTATTTTCAAATATTAGAGGGACCATTATGAAAACAAATTATTGTCACTATTCTAAAGACATATGAATGGGAATGACAAGGAAAATTGTTCTGGTCTACTCTTAGGAAGAAATTTATAACAGCTGCACGCAGATTTGGATAAGTACCCTCACTATACATAGACTAAAGTTGGAGTGACATCTATATAATTCTCAGTAGATTAGAATGACCTTCCTTCAGTACCGATACCAAATTCATGCAAGTTGTATGTATGTGGGGGTATAGTTTTCAGAATCCTTTAAGTCTCTAAAAAATAAATTTGAAGAAAGGACTGAGTTTCCTTTGGAGAAAGTAAGTTCTCCACTATTAAGAGAATTCAAGCATAGCGTGAATGAGTTCTTGGAGAGGGATTAAAAACAAACAAAAACTGGTGAAGGAACATGGACATCCAGTGGATGGTCCTTTAAACATTTACATAAACTTTGTAGTAATGATAGGCTCATTAAGGTTGTGTATACATGTGGTGTTAATGAGGAACAGTTGCCAGGTGATTCATGTATTTATTTAACCTTCAGGTTGGAAGGATCAAGGATCCTTGATCAAGGATCAAGGATCAAGATAGGTATTTAAGTTTGTACATTGAGAATTTGGACATTTAGAATTTGGGCATGTTTAGGGTTAGGATCATGTGGAAACAAACTTGTCATTTGGCCTCATTAAACTAGAGGTCCATACCAATGATATATAGCAGTTTGCCTCCCACGGGACTCAACCTGAACTTCTCCCCTCTGGGCATACAAAAAACATACAGGCAAAAGTACTCCTTTTGCTCTTGAGAAGGTGGTCTAAGTGGGACCTCAAGCAGTAAAGTGGGAGGAAGACCGTGTAACACCATGTCAGATTTGGGAGAGGAGAGAATGGCCAATCAATAGCAACCGGAAATAGTAACACGGGAACAAACAATCCTTTCTTGGGTTTAGTGCCAAAAGCACTGTTGTCATTGGCTTTCAGAGAAAAGTAGAGGCAAAACTGTGATGTAGGGAAAACTAGTTCGTAATGATAAAATTGCAGAGAGAAGTTCAACCTGGATGTGGAGGTGTAGGACTATGGCTAGAAAGGGAACTTTATGAAGTGCCAGAAATGTTCTATATCTTAATTTTGTTGGTGGTTACAAGTGCTCTTTAGTTAAAAAATCATGAACCTGGGGCACCTGGGTGGCTCAGTCAGTCGGGTGAGCTTCTGACTCTGGATCTCAGCTCAGGTCTTGATCTCATAGTCGGGAGTTTAACCCATAAGACTCCATACATAAGGCTCTACTACTTAATAGTGGAGAACTTTTAAGTACATAAAAAAACAATGTACTTCAGTTTGGTGCTCTTTATGCACTTTACACGTGTTATCCTTCAATTTAAAAAACACATATAAGGATCAATTTTTTAAGTGTGTTTAATGTTTGCTTATTTTTGAGAGAGAGAGGGAGAGCTAGGGATGGGGCAGAGAGAGAAGGAAACAGAAGATCTGAGTGAGGCAGGCTCCATGCTGTCAGTGCAAAGCCCGATGCAGGGCTCGAACTCACAAACCGTGAGATAATGATCTGAGCCAAAGTTGGACGTTTAACCGATTGAGCCACCCAGGCGTTCCTGTCTACCAAAATGTTTTAAGTAAATAATGATGATAATCTGTCTTGCCCTCTCAAACCAGATTTCTGATTCAAAAGGAAGCTTCCTTTTCATTTCTTTTAAATAGAATAGAGTCTCTGACAGATGTTTTGCCCACTTCATGTGCTATTTGAAATAGGTTGCAGGAGTATTGGGTTTCCATCTGAAATTTTGCCTCTAAGTTTAGTGGTGAGTCTTTATCATTACTGAACATCCCTGCTTTTTTGGTAGATTAATCATATTTTGATCCTACTATTGCTTTCCAGTCACAAGTTTCTTCAAAGTCTCAGACCACCAGATAAAGAAGGAACTCCTTTGAATTTCTATCTGGCTTTGAATTTCTATCTACTCTTTTAAAAATGTATAACTAGCTTATAAATATTTCACGTACTCTGCAACTCTTTACCTTACAGGCTACTGTTGTTGCTGTAACTCTTATAAAGTGATGAAGTGTTTTGGATTAAGTGTTTGTGTCAGTCTTCGGTGAAAGAAAAGACTTGTCAAGATTTTTTTTTTAGTTCGTCTTCAAGTATAAAAATGAGGCACACATATTAAAATTCATGATTTTGTTGGTTCATGTCTATATTTTACAATTTGTTTGAGCTTTCCTTGTGATATTCAGGGATTGGTGTACATTAATTGTTGAAGAAAAACGAAAAGATTATCTCCTCTGTTCCATATTAAATAGCATCCAAAAGTGTATTTTGGTGAAGAAAGCAAATAAGCAATACATGTTTCTTTGAATGCTTCATTAATTTAATTTTGGATATTTTAAATTGGTGTACTCTCTTATCCTATTTGTGATTAGGTTAAAAGGTTTCTGCCAATTATACTAATTTAGCTTCATGCTAAAACTTTTTATTATAGGCTAGAGTTTAATGGTTTGTTCTGATAATGGAATGAAAGCACATTATAATTTCAATTTTTATATAACTTCACAAGTGTTTTCAGTGAGATTGAAGCTCATTACTTACAACAAATCCCTCTCTCTTGTCTTTTGAGAAGGTATTTAAAGTAAAACAGCACTTATGATATTTATGCACTTTTAGGAACTTGAGAAAATTCCCAACTCCCCCTACAAAATCCTTAATTAATCTGCTTATTTAAATTAGTTATTTTCTGTTTGCTTTTTTATATATAATTTACTATCAAAGAAGTTTTGAAAGATTTTTGCTCAGAAATGATTACTTTTAGTCCATTAAATTTATTAGAATTTACCACTACACATATTGAATTCTTTAAAATAAATGGGTATATCACACATTTTAAACAACAAATAGGAAATTTAAAAATATTGAACTGTACTTTAACACTTTTTAACTTCTGTGTGAAAAGTTTTCTTCAAATCCCTTTAAACTTGGAATATCAGCCTGTCTTTGTGTTTGGCATTAAATACTGCCCTTCTGAATTCTGCTATGCAGCTTTTCTTATTAATTCACTATGTTTATATTCATGATAACTAAAACATTGTTTATATCTTAACTTTTACATTCAATCAGGTAGTTTTTATTATTATTTTTTTTAAATTTTAATGGAACATGCTCCTTGAATTTAAAAATTCTAGTGTTCAAAAGTGGTAAGTGACAGGTTTTAAAGTATCAATCTCACTGATTGTAACATCCCTGCAACTGCATATTTTTAGCCATAAATAAGGAAAAAATTATTAACTGGCTCTATTTACTCTTACCTTTACAGGCCATGAGGATGTCTGAGTCACTTCTTCAAAGGCAGCCAGGTTAAAAGAAAGGCTTTTCCTGCTGCAGCAAGAAGAAAAAACACAGCATCCATAAAACTTCAGAAGGTGTCTGTCTACTTCACGTCAGCTTACAAATAACAGAGAAAGGGAGTGTCTTAGTTTCCAGAGTGATGTATTGAATCACTTTGGACAACAGGGGGAGACGAAGATATCACCAAAGGTAAACACTGCTCACAAACCATCTTATCTCTTGGTGGCTGAAGGAACAATTTAAACATAGTAAAAACCGTAAAGGAAGACTCATTTTAAGAGTCTTGTTTTCAAGACTCTTTCAAGTTTCTTTCCTTTTTTTTTAAATTTCTTGGAATATATACCTTTGCATTCACTATTATGTCAGAAACATTCTATGTTTCTAGTTTCTAAAAATCGTCTGTGGCAGAGTTTATGATTCATTTTTCTATCCTGTGTTAACTTCCTAAGAGTTCTAAACAATATTTCATTTTTTGGAAATGTTTGAACTTCAATATTATTTTTCTCTTGGGATTTTTTTCACACTCTCTTCCCCCAAAAGCAAATAAGCAGGAAGTAGATTATCCTTACTATTTATGTAATAAATAAATCTGTATTTTCATTTTTAATTGAATTTGATGAATCAGAGGTATTTGAAAATACAAGCCCTCAATAACCTTGCAAAGTTAATGGGAACACACAGGTGATATTTAACAGTATTGCATACTGAGGGGGAAAAGAAAGCACTGTAACCTTGCATAGACAGCTCATCTTTCTAAATGCAGGTGACCAGGTGACCATGGAGATTTTGCTCCCCAAGTTAAATCCCCTGGATGGCATGAATTGCAAAGGTTGAACTTGCAAGATTATACTGCATTATAAGTAAAACTGTCTACTTCTAAAAATAGTTAAGTGGCCTGATAAACCATAGCTTGTGATGAGAAATTATAAAGTCATTCTCACAGGTTGTTGGCAGCCAAAGTTTATGTTCTTATTTGGCAAAGAGATATGTCTTTTTATTATTGTTGTTGTTTTGAAGTATTTGGGGTTGAAGAGCTGCTGTTATCTGACCTGTCATTTTGCAGAAGAGGTGAAAAAAGATGATTAGTATCTTAATGAAATTATATGTTTCCTAGATTTCTTACTGTTGGTCCTGGTTATTCGAAAGAAAAACTTCATTCCAAAGAAACTAAGTTATTATTAACACTAGCAAACCTGGTAACTTTAAATTATGGTCGTAATTGACCAGTTAATTTTGACTTGCTACAGAGCACCAAGTTTGAAATAAAAATCTAAGCCAATTAAACATATATTGTGGCTGTATAAGGCCATCCATCCATGTATTTGGATATGGCCGTATGACTGAGGGAGGCTTTCAGTATTTAACCTGCAAGGGAGAACTTCCAGGGCACCTAACTTGGTGTGGTGTAGGAAGTGCCCGTTTCTTTCTCTCTCTGTCCTGCTGGGGACAGCACCCATATTGCTCTTTCTTTGCAAAGGCCCAGCAGATACCAATCTGAGGTTCCCCCTTCTCTCCATTCCTGTCTATTTCCCAGCTCTTCTAGAAGAGAGGCTCACAAACCCTTCTGATGGACCTTTTGGACGTTGAAGCGTCCTATTACCAAGTGCTTGTCCTGCCAGGTAGTGTTGCCCCAAGGGCGGGCCTGGCCACCTCTCCCGCTGCAGTTGCTGCGGTCATTCAACTCCACCTGCATGGTGCCCTCAATTCCCTTCTCCTCACACCTGCTGCCTCCACAGAAACACCAGGACCTCCCTGCCCTTCAGCACGGCGCTCAGAACCCTCACTCTGACCTCTCTGCTTTGTGCTCTGAAGCCCTTGACTGTTTCAAGCAGCATCAATACCAATTTCCCTTTGCCATCAGGCTGCAGTTTTCTCATCGGCTGGCTTGATTCCACGAAATATAGCCAATACAAGGTGGACGTGTCTAACAGACATAAACCAGGGGATCGCAGAGGAGACTTAAAAATGAATTCTCAGGAAACAAGACAATGGGTCTGCCCCTTTGCGGGAAACTGCCCTCTCCCGAGCCTTGCTCTGCTGCTCTGCTCCTTGGGCGTGCTCATTTTCTGAGGATGTTCTGCCTTGCCTGTCCTTGTCCCTTCTAAAAGAAGGGTCTCTATTTCCACCCCCCAACTTCAGCCTTAGCCAAAAGGAAATGGAAAAAAATTGCATCATAATTTCACTGCGATCACCCCCCCCCTACTCATGGCCTTTCTGCTGGACACATCGCAGCTGTTCTGAAGAGCTGTTTATTCAACATTACGTAATTGTTTAGAACTTTCCCCATTATTTAATCACTTCATAGTTAGACGCTTGACTCAAATTTTCATGTCTGAAAAGGCTCACCAAAGCAGTCTGCCTCAGTATGAAGGAAGAAGCTGCACATTATTTAAATCCATAGAGTGACAGATAAGCTCCCTGCTATGACAAAAACTGCATTATGCTTCAGACAGCCTCCTTTGAGGAAAGGATGGTGAATGGAGTAAGGTGTAAGCCTACAGGCCTGAGGCAGGACCAAAGACCAAGGAAGGGAAGAGCCAGCTCTAGGAATATTTCATGATTATGTTTGTTTTATTATAAAATTATGGGTTCTTAAAAATGAAATATATACATATACAAACATACATATGTGCATATATAATTGAATATATATACGTACATACATACATATATATATGGAATGAGAAGGAATTATTTTGTTTTCCTGATTTATATTGAGGTATAGTTCCAAAGCACATTTTATTTAGTTGAAACTATGTCTTCTAAAATTCATGACAATGCAAGGCTCCTGGCTCAGTCGGTTAAACATCTGACTTTGGTTCAGGTCATGATCTCACAGTTCATGGGTTTGAGCCCCGTGTCAGGCTCTGTGCTGACAGCTCAGAGCCTGGAGCCTGCTTGGATTCTGTGTCTCCCTCTCTCTCTGCCTCCTCCCTGCTCACTGAGTCACTTCTTCAAAGGCAGCTCACACTCATGCTCTCTTTGTCTCTCTCTCTAAAATGAGTAAACATTAAAAAAATTAAAGAAAAATAAAATGCATTATGATGCATAAAGTTACATTTGTTTTTAGCCACTGCCTGTTACTACATTTAATGGATGTTGTCTTTCCGTGGTAATTTAGATTGTTTCCAGTATATAAGGCAGTATGATTTTTATGCCCATGCGTAGCAGTCTTTTGAAGGTGGTGTACATCCAGAAATGAAAATGCTGGCTATGGAGTATGAAGATCCTCATTTTTGCTAAGTATCATTGCAGGATGTACTAAGTACTAGTAAATATTAAGAAATTACTAAGTATCACTGGAGATCATCGGAGAATTGATCTCAAACGTGTTTGTATCAATTTACATTCTCAACAGTGATGGGTAAGTATTCCTATTTCCACATATCCCTTTCAACACTGGCATGGTCAGTAGGGTGCGGAATTAACTAGGGACTTCCAGATATTGATTTATAAGAAGGCAACATCCAGTCTTCTTTACACTATACCTAAGTAATGTAAACATTTTGTGTCTTTATGTTTTCAGCTATTCCTATCATACTGTATCATATAAGAATCATTAATAGCAAATTTTATGAATAACTGGCCATAAAAGTAATTGCTATAGGTGGGGAATGGTTTGTAAGTGGACTATAATTTAGTGATAAAATAGCTTCTTTCATTCAGTGAGTCTTGTGGCATAATCAGTTAAAATGTGAATCCACTTTTAGCAACTGTGCAGCACGAAAGGTATGCATTTCTATGCATAAATGTTATCCCTCGATTTGTAAGTCCCCATACTGAAACTTGTTGTCGAACAAGACAAGGTGTGTATAAATAAATTAATAAAGAAAATAAACAAATATGTGGTGAAATAGCATTATTATAATCTTTTTCCAGAGTTATTTGATTTATAACCTCACTATTAAATATGAAATATACAATCTCTTAATGTAAACTTGGATGTTTCTTTTCCTGGCAATGCACACCTCCTATTTCATTAGTCACTTATGTACACTTTGCAGACCTATCAAAGTGCATTTCTCTACTAACTTACTCAAATCTGTCCTTTTGAGACAAGGCTTTATTCATTCATTCACTAAACATGTATTAACTTTCTACCATGTGCATACCACTATAGAGTATACTCAGATGTAATGATATGGCCCCATTCTGGGGGATACTCTAGTGAAGTATCATAATATAGGATTGTAATATTCTTTTTATTTTTTAAAACTAAGAGTAAGTTTACAACCTCCTGAAAATACAATGATGTAACTCATCCTGTATTTGAAGAGCAAAGCTAACTGGAATCAGTAATGCATCATTCAAAAGATCAATTCTTCGTTTCACACATACATGTCTGATTTTCCTTACCTCTGTTCTTATCAGAAAGGCAAATAATAATTATTAAGATTTTTTTCCTTAAAGAATGAAAGGATAGTAAACTGGATTATGCTTCTTAGCTGTTAATAAAAGATGGATGTCTTACCCCCTCTGCATACTTAAAAAGATATCGATCCAAAGGATAAGAAAAAAAGGAAAAGAATTCCGGATACAGAGAAGAATCTGTAAAACTAAGAGAAAGCTGGTTCTAGAGCGAATCTAGAGGGAGGGTCCCCATTCACCAAGATGGCATGGAAAGGACTCTAATAATTTAAAGTCCGGTGCATAGACTCCATGGGACAAAGGGTATCCCATAATCAGACTGTAAAGCCTAAGGAAGAAGCAATAGTTTAGTTTGTGTATAGAAGTTCTTTTTAAATTTTCAGCCTTATACATTTTCTTTACATAGGATTACGTAGAACCGAATGGAGTTTTTTGAAGTATTCTGTCTTCATTGTGTTTTGTCTTCTGGCATTTGCCTGATCTGTTATGTATATTGCAACTTTGAAGAGTTCGTAATTGTACTTTCCTTTAAAGAGTCTAAAAGTAGAGGGAATATTCTGAGAGGTTCTGGCTCATTCCAGGGTATATTACTAGAAAAAGAAATGGAAATTATAAGCAGAAGATGTGGACAGACATCTGACATATCAACAACTGTTTATTTATATGTCCTTCAGGAGGTATGTTTATGTGTGTATCAGAGAGAAAGAGAGAGAGGAAGATAATAGAGAAATAGAGAGAGAGAGAGGGAGAGAGCGAGTGACTGAAGCTACTAACTAGATTGAGAAGGAGAATTAAGATGTCAAAAATCTTCAGAGACTTCAATGCCCCCCACCAAGAACTGCTTTACTATTTTGACAACCTCTTTATTTCTACCATTATTTTACATATACTTACCTTGTGCCTTGGTGCTTTGCCTGGCTCGGTGTGGTCACTGTGTCCTCCCAACATTTGCCTGCACGTGAGACATCATCAAAATCCTGCACCAAGCCCTTCGGTCGCTGCTGCTGACAGCCCAGCAGTGCTCTGCATACAACCGCCTTCATTGGCAGCAGCCGTATCACGCACCGCCGGTGCAGCTGCGATTCAGGGCCAGCTAGACTACACCAATTGTTTCCCGCAGCACATCTTTGCATTTCCAGCATTGAAAATAAGCCTCTGCAAGCTTGGAACCCCCCAAGAGCCCAGTTCCCAAGAGACTGAGATAATGGTTACAACAAATCTACATTAAACATATAGGCAAAGTGCATTAATGTATGCTTAATAGTACATGTTTAGTGTTTTCTTGTGCTGCTGTTTATAGACTGGATCAGCCAGGAAACGTTACCACATTTAAACGCATGCTTTGCTCAGCGGTGGCTAAAAGAGTGGGAGGTGTCCTATATGCCACGGAGAATGTGGTTTCACTGAACGGGAGCAGAGAGGGAAGGTCTGCTCTCGCTATTTGTGTTATGTTCTTTTCGGTGGTGGTGGTCGCGGTGTCCAGTGCGGGTCCTGCCTCGTTGGGCGTATTCGTGAAATAACTGAAAGCATGACGGATCGACGTAACCATCAGCACTGTTTCTCGTTCGGACCTTCTTCCTTTCCTTATTTCGTCTACAAGCAAGTGCATGAATTGTGACACATGGACAAGAATTAGGATCATGCTCCTGACTTCAAATCATAGTCAGTTGTGATTTGAATGAAATTTATACACAAATGCTACTGTGTTTTGGGCATATCTAGGAATGACTGTGTTTGCCTAAAGTGAAGTGTATTTATGTTTGCCTAGTTGTATTTTTTCCTTTTGAAGTCTCCCTAGCTGTGTTTTTCTCAAGTTACTAAGAATATTTTCTGCAACAGAAGTGTATTTTGTCGATAGAAATGTCTTTTGAGCCACATGTGTAATTCAAACTTTTCTAGAAGCTGCATTACAATAGACAAAGAAACAGGTGAAGTTAATTTAAATAACATTTTATTTAACCAGCTCTTTCAAACATATAATTTCAACATGTGGCACTCACCAATTTTCAAGGGCTCAGTATCCACATGTGGCTAGTGACTACTGTATTGGATATGGAAATCCCCGTGTATTTATCCAGCGAAAGACTTGGCTGGTGACAGATCAAAGGTGGCTTATTAATCTTATGTGTTTGTTTAAATAAGCATGTGCTTTAAAATAATTTTGAACTTCAATTTTTAATTTATATGAAAGCTACTCTATAAAAGTAGACATTGATATGAAAACAAGTGGAAATTATACTGAAAAATATAAATATAAAATAAAAGGATATCTTCTTTCCCTCACCAGTTTGTTCCTCCGAAATAATAACTATGAACGCTCGTGTATGTATTTTCAGGTAAAAAAATATGCTTATAATCTGGGAATATTTTTGTATTTAGAAGACGACAATATATTTAGAATTTCTACCCATATGAAATCTTACACGAACAGACCTGTCCCGTGCTCAATGGTAAACAGAAAAATTAAATGAGATAGCCTTACATCCTTCTTAGAATGGCAAAAATTGAAAGGACTGACAATACCAAGTGTTGCGAGACAGGTAGCAAGGTTAGCTCTTTTATGCTGCTAGTGAGTGCATGTTTTGCTACAATATGTTGAAAACAGTTCGGCATTATTTAGCAGGTTTGAAGAGACACATACTCAATGCTATAGCAATTTCATTTCTAGGTACATACCCTAAAGAAACATTTGCACATCTATACCATAAGAAATATGCAAGAATATTCCTAGAGGCATCCATCATTATCACCCCGAATTAGGCAAATGATGCAAACTGGCACCTGTACTGCAGAGGGCAAGGAAAGAGGTAGATCACTCCAAACTGGGCGGTGGTAGTTGTAATAAGCAATGAAATTTACTTACAAGGCTTGTCTTGGGCTCCTGCAAGACAATCTCTGCACCTTCCTGCCAGATTCTTAGGTTTATATAGAGGCCTTAAGTGGGTTTAGTCATGTACTACATCCAGATGGTCTTAACACCTTTCTCTCTCAAGGCCACAGGCTTGAGGAGCCTCTGTCAGGGACTAGCTTGAGGGTTACCCAGAGATTGTGTCCTCTCGACCTCCTTTAACACAACCAAAAAGTTCATTCACAAAAAATTTGGTGAATAGTGTGTATATATATATATATATACTGTATATATATATATACATATATACAAAAAATTTGGTGAATATATATATTTGGTATATATGTATATATATACATATATATATATATACATATATATGTATATATATATATATGTATATATATACATATATACAAAATATATATATATTATACATATATACATATATATATATACATATATACAAAATATATATATATGTATATATATATATGTATATATATACATATATACAAAAAATTTGGTGAATAGTGTGTATATATATATATATACACTGTATATATATATATAGTATGCATATATGGTGAATAGTATGCATATATATGTCAAGAGCCAGACAACTAACTGAGCCACCCAGGCACCCTAAATCATATATAAATGATGAAATACTACACAAAACTCAAAGTGAATAAACTACAGCTGCATGCATGCAATATTGGTATTTATCTCAATTATGATATTGAATGAAAGAAGCAGGTCACAGAAAAATGCTTGTGTAAAGTGGTTCAATTTCTACAATGCTTGAAGTAGGCTAAACCAAAGGCATACATAGGTACTAAAACTGTACTTTTAAAAAAATGCTGCAAATATCAGATGTGTAGTTACCTTTAGGAAGGAAAGAAAAATGTGTGACTAGGCAGAGACCTACGAGAGTACACATAAATGATCCCAACAATGTCGTGTCCTTTTACCTTCCTCCAGTGACCTTGTTTCCTATTCTACCTCAGCCTACCTTAAACATTGATATATGCTTGGGGCGCATGGGTGGCTCAGTCGGTTAAGCGTCTGACTTCGGCTCAGGTCATGATCTCCTAGTCTGAGAAATTGAATCCTGCACTGGGCTCTGTGCTGACAGCTAAGAGCCTGGAGCCTGCTTCGGATTCTGTGTCTCCCTCTCTATGCCCTTCCCCTGCTCGTGCTCTGTCTCTGTCTCTCTCCTTCTCAAAATAAATAAACATTAAAAAAAATGATATATATTTTATAGGTATATCTTAGAAATTTTTGTAACCAGTAAATGCAGTCTTTCTATCGTGTCAAATTCATGTATCCTGTTCTCTATTTCCTTCCTCTATTCCTGGCTCATTCTCTCTGGTCTTCCACCCAAACTTTTGATGCCCCAGTACCTTCAATCTTACCCATCAATGGCCCCCTTTGAGGGCCTCATTCTCTGGTTCATCCAGTCTAAATTCCATGGAGAATTGTTATCATCACACCCTTGCGTATATACATTTCTTATTTCATAGTACTTAACTGAAAAATAAAATCCTGATCAATCCAACTCTTCAGCTCTTGGCCTGCACCTACACATGTACAAAGCAAACAATACAATACTTACTAGTTTCACTTTTACACTTACTTACACTCAAAATCGAGCGGCCCTCGATGCTGCCAGATTATCTTCTCATTGACTCTCGTGGATGACTATTTCACACCTTCTCTCTAAACAAGCATCAGTACCTTCTATCCTATCTTTCTCGCAGCTTGTGATTTTGCATCCTACTTCACAGAAAATGGGGGCAGTCAGAAGATGACTTTCAAAAATTCCCACCACCGTATGCAGTCACATGCCAACAACGCACATGCACGTAGACGAGTTCCTCCATGTATTCGTGCATGATTTACCCACGCTACTCCCTTCACATGTGCATCTGAGCCTCTCTTGCAAACTGCAGGACACTGAACCAGTAAGTCCCTCCTTTCTTTTATATCAAGTTTTCATTCTTCACATTAGTGTACCAGCTGCCATGATGACTTCCATATTAAACTTCTCTTGACCCACTCCTCAACCAGCGATAGCTCATTTCTTTGCTCCTTTTCATAGCAAAACTCGTCAGAAAAGATTTCTGCATTTTCAGCCTCTGATTTCTTACCTTCCATGTTCTCCTAACCCACTCCCCTCAGGCTTTTGCCTTAACCATTCTGCAGATAGTGACCTTTGTTAAGGTTAAAGATAATTTCTGTGCTCTTAAATCCATTGGTTAAGTTTTGGTACTCCTTTTGCTTGATCTACTGACGACACTTGACACAAGTTGATCATGCCTTCCTCCTTGACACGCTTTCCTCCAGAGGCCTTTATCTTTATCTTTTTTTTTTTTTAACTGATCACTCCTTTTCAGTCTATTTTGCTGGTGATACCTCTTTTTTCAAATGTCTGTTTTGGAGCACCCCAACTCTGAATCCTTAGTCATTTTTTTCCATACATCCACTTCCTTGCTGATCTTGTCTAGTCTTAGGGCTTTAAAACTTTTATACATGTTGATTACCCCAAAATATATTTCTAGCTCAGGCTATGCTTCTGAGCTGTCTACTTGTGAAATAACACCTCAAAGTCAGGATCCAACTGAACTCCTAATCTGCTTTACCCTCTAGGCCATGATTTCCCTATGTTTCTAGTTAAGCCAAATCTTGGGGGTCATTCTTGATTCCTCTCTCTATCACATACCTTGTATTTCATAAAGGAAATCCTTTGGCACTTGTCTTCAAAATATATCAAGAATCTAACCAGTTCTTACCAACACTGCTTCCATCTTAGTCCGGCCATGATAATCTTATGACTGGATTATTGCAGTAGTCTCATAAATAGACTCCCTGTTTCTACCTTGTCTCCTACAGTTAATTCTTAATGCAACAGTGAGAATGAGCCTTTGAAAATGTGAGATCAGACCAGTCCTCTCCTCCAAGCTTGGAGTGAGCTAGATAGACCTTGTACCGTCTGATCTCCATTGTCACGTCTGATCCTCTGCCCCTTATCCACTCTATTTTAGTCACACTGGCCTCCTTGTTATTCCTGGAGCATACCTGGGATTCTTTCACTTTAGGGTTGTGCTTGAAAGATTCCCTCTATCTAGCATATTCTGAAAGACATTTGCAGGTTAGTGCCCTCATGTCATTTACATTTTTGCCTAAATATCACCTTTTAAATGAAGTCTACTAATCCCCACATTTAACATTCCTATACAACCTCTCCGTTAGCAGTTTCTTTTCCCTTCTTGGCTTGAAAATTATAGATTCCGTTTCTATTCTTTAAAGCCTAACTTTACATATTGAGCATTTGTATGCACTAAAGTGTAAAGTAGTTTTCTATGACTGTGTCTTAATGACATTTGGTCTTCATTCTATATATAAAATTTTCAATGCTTTACCCTTTATCATAGCTTCACCATATCATGGGTGGCTACATTTGTCATGATGTTGTGTTTTCAAGAAGGGCTCATGGGATTATGTTTTCTGAATTCATGCATATTTGAAAATTTCTCTCTGTTGTCTTTACACTTGCTTGACAGATTGGCTGGGTATAACATTCATGAGTTTTGCTTCATTTCCCCTTAGATCTTTGTAGAGTCTGTTTCCATTGTTATTTTAATATTTATGTGGTTGTCTGAAGACAATAGGCATTTCTCACTCCCTGTATGCCTTGCTTTCCTTGCCTACATGACTGAAGAATTCTTTCTTTATCCTCACAGTTCAAGAAGTTGACTGTCACATGTTAGACCATTGTTTGTTTTGTAATGCTTCTTTGAGAAGCACGGTCTTTTGATCCAAAGACGCACATATTCTTTTATGTAAGGAAATTTTCTTTAAAAATATATATATTTTTTTCTGTCCCATTAATTGTGCTCACTACTTCAGATATAAGAATTATCCTAGGTTTCTTCATTGTCACCTGCTCTGTATCTATTACCTTCTTTATGTCCTTTTTCTCTGCATTCCCACTATTATCTGAAGACTCTGTTATCTTTCCTATTATCCATTTTGCTATGTTACTTCTTTAAATCTAGTTATTGCCTAAGTTGCCTGTTAGTTTCACATTATATCTTACTTCTGTAATGCTGTTTCTGCTCCCTCAATTTGGTCCTTAGCGCCATGTTTTCATTTCATTAAGCTGTTTTACCATTGTAAACTTAGTATGTCAATACCTTGCATCTATGTTTTCTTTAAATTCCTCTTTGGCGAGAAGTGGTTAGAAATTTTTTCTTTATTTTCATAGCTAACATTTTCTTTAAGAGTTCATTCAAATTTTTTTTTAATGCTTATTTATTTTTGAGGGAGAGAGAGAGAGAGAGTGAGAGCGTGAGCAGGGCGGAGGCAGAGACAGAGGGAAACACAGAATCCGAAGTGGGCTCCAGACTCTGAGCTGTCAACACAGAGCCCGATGTGGGGCTTGAACTCATGAGCTGTGAGATCATGACCTGAGCTGAAGTCAGACGCTTAACCGACTGAGCCACCCAGGCTCCCTTTAAGAGTTCATTTTTTAATTTCATTTCACTTATACCATAATTTCTCCTTATCTCTCTTTCTGCCAGTGTCTTCTTTTTTGTTCTCCCTTTCTTTTATCTCTCTCTCTTTTCCCTTTATTCCTTTTTCTTCCCTTTCAGTAGCATTTTTGCAGTGCTAACATGCTTCTCTCTTTCATTCATCTCTGTCAAGGCCTTCTAATTCCTTTGATGTAGGGTGGATAAATCGTCCATGATTTTCCTTTCCAACCTGATATGAAATTCCGAGCTTCAGTTTACCATCTTAGTATTTTGTAATCTATTACTTTTATGTAGTGTATCACCATGAAGTTCAAGAGGGGAATTCAACCTAGAGTCTGTGATATCTTATTTAGAGGATTTGGTCTCTGGGCTCCTTTCTCCATTTTTGTGTCAATTGCCAATTTTCTAAATTACTGTGTGTCCTCGGGGCGCCTGGGTGGCGCAGTCGGTTAAGCGTCCGACTTCAGCCAGGTCACGATCTCGCGGTCCGTGAGTTCGAGCCCCGCGTCAGGCTCTGGGCTGATGGCTCAGAGCCTGGAGCCTGTTTCCGATTCTGTGTCTCCCTCTCTCTGCCCCTCCCCCGTTCATGCTCTGTCTGTCTCTCTCTGTCCCAAAAAAAATAAATAAAAAACGTTGAAAAAAAAAAATTACTGTGTGTCCTCTTTCAGTTCTGTGGTAGATACCCTTGCATCCCCACAGCCCTCCTTCGCTTCCCAGAAGATAAGCCAGGTTAGTTCTCTTGTCACTTCTTCCAGCAGCCATTGCCATATGCCCACCCCCACCCCAAGCAGTGGACAGAAACAATGTTGGAAACTTGCTTTGGCTCACAGATTTCCAGAATGACTAGTCTACTGTCTGTGGGCATTAGAGTTTGAGGGATTGGGGCGCTGCATGGGCAAGGCAACGAAGAGACTGCTCTTCAAGTGTGTACACCCATGGCCTTTGGTGCTCACATTTCACTAGGCTTCACTCCCCTCTCTCAGGCCATCTGCCTTGCTTTTTAATTCTTTGTCTTGGACGGCTTTGCCTCCTGGCTGGACACCACTCTGGAAAAGAGAATTTATTTAATTTTCCCTTTAAACATCCTTTCTGCTGGGGAAATCTACATGAAGAGTCTCAGACCTTTTTCCTGTTTCTTATGAGACTTTGACATGGGAGGGAGGAGCTAAGTATCTAGACCTTTTGTTTCCTTTTTTTCCTGCCTGCCTATGCATCTCTTCAATTTGCTCTTCATGTTGGGAGAGCATATTTTAAAATCATTTAATTCAAGGAACAGAAAGAGATCTTAATCTTTTTTTAAGAAACTACTTTTTCGTTTCTTTTCTTTTTTAACATTTATTTATTTTTGAAAGACAGGGAGACAGAGCGTGAGCAGGGAAGGGGCAGAGAGAGGGGGAGACAGAATCCGAAGCAGGCTGCAGGCTCTGAGCTGTCAGCACGGAGCCTGACGCGGGGCTGGAACTCACAAACCGCAAGATCATGACCTGAGCCGAAGCTGGTCGCTTAACCAACTGAGCCATTTAGGCGCCCCCAGAAAGAGATCTTAAAATCATGGTTTCTTAACCAGTAACTTTGGAAGTTTTCCAATTTCTGTGCTGCTTTCGATAGTAATGATTGTTATTTGGCAAGAAAAAAAGCAAATTGAAAATAAAATGATATGGCTAAGTGCATGCACCTAGTTACAGAGATATTCTCTGACTCTGTATCTCTTAGTGCCCTTATAACTATATTTCTATTATACTGTTATTTCCTGCTAAACCCCACAAAACAATACAGAGATGTCAAAAATGTTGATTTTAGTCTTTGTGTCATTCACAATTTGAGTCAGCTGGTAATTTTGTATGCTAATTTTAAAAGTTCTTTATAAACAATTTAACATATTTTGGCTAGTTAATCAGGAGCAGGGATTTTGATTTACAGTGTCCTGCTGTTATAAATTGAGATATTCTGTCCATTTTTTTTATGAAGGAGCAAAGGGATGTTTCATTAAATTTCAAAGGCCTGTCTCGTGTCTGACCATCAGTGTGCTATTATTACACTTAATGTCTTGTTCCTCATGAGGGAAATCTTTTTCTTTTTTAATCCCCTGTCACTTTCCAAATCATCGTTTTTGAGAATCTACCAATCAAAGGAAATTGTGATTCTTTGAGCCTCTCCGCTGTACTCTTTGTAACCATGGAAACCAAGCCAAACTGTTACCATGGTAACCTTCCTGAAGCCATGATTTCTCTCATTATCAGTTTTTCATGAGATTAATAAATTCATTGGAAGTTTAATATAAATAATGCTGTATTTGTGTATAATTTATGGCTTATTTTTAATTTACTCTCATTTAAAATTTTATGTAACTGAATTTATGATTCATGATGGAAGAACAAGCACACTCAAGTGGCAATATTTTGAGCAATTGACTGAGTGTCTGAAATGAGAATTAATTTGATCTTGATGCTGAGAATCGTGGCACATATTTAGTAGCTTCAGGTTACTTTCCACCCCCCCCTCCCCCCCCAACTTGGTTCTGCAGTATTATATGCCATTATATTATATATGCTATTTTTGGTGTTCAATTTGTATAATCAACCTATGGATAAACACAGAGGACATAGTTGTGGATAAATAACAGAAAGTAAATTATATATACCTTGGGAACATAAAAGCAATTGTATCTTTATGTATATAATGTGTGGTAAAAGAGAGTATGATTTTATTAAAGAGCTAATTTGATATTCTTGGGAGTCGGTTGCTACTGTTTAAATTGGTAAATCAGGAATTAAAGCATAATCATATTTCAGAATAATTTGATAAATATATTCAGATATTTATAATATTTTAGAATATTTTTAGACTATCTTCTGATATGCATCCAAAGAGGGAAAAAAGTAAATTGTTAAAAAGAAAAGGGGATCAAGATGGAAATTAGGATGTAAGAATCATTATTTTAAACTCTTATATGGTTTGATGTTTATGTTTTAAACAGTAAGCATTATTTTTTTTAATATAACAACTGTTTTCACTTGCTTATATCTTTCTAATCTAAATACACACATATTTTCACATAGTGGTAATCATAAGTAACATATAGATTTAAATTTTTCACTTAATATTATATCTTAAACAAGGAGCCTGGGTGGCTCTGTCGGTTAAGCATCATGATCTCATGGTTTGTCAGTTGGAGCCCCACATCAGGCTCTGTGCTGAGAGCTCAGAGCCTGATGCCTGCTTTGGTTTCTGTCTCTTTCTCTGCCCCTCCCCTGCTTGCACTAATTCTCTCTGTCTCTTTCTTTCTCTCAAAAATAAATAAACATTAAAAACATTTAAAAAATGTTATATCTTAAACAAAGTCCATTTAAACAATAATTAAAATTTTTTTTTAATTTATTTTTTTAAATTCAAGTTAGTTAACGTACAGCATAGTATTGTTTTCGGAAGTAGAACCCAGTGATTCATCACTTACATATAACACCCAGTGCTCATCCCAACAAAAGCCCTCCTTCATGCCCATTCCCCCACCCACCTCCCCTCCAGCAACCCTCAGTTTGTTCTCTGTATGTAAGAGCCTGTTATGGTTTGTCTCCCTCTCTGTTTTTATCTTATTTTTCCTTCCCTTCCTCTGTGTTCATCCGTTTTCTTTTTTAAGTTCCACAAATCAGTGATATCTTGGGATATTTGTCTTTCTCTGACTGCCTTATTTTGCTTACCATAATATGCTCTAGTTCCATCCACGTTGTGGCAAATGACAAGATTTCATTCTTTTGTAGTCTTCCATTGTATACATATACCCACATCTCATCTTCTGTATCCATTCATCAGTTGATGGACATTTGGGCTCTTCCCAGAATCTGGCTATTGTTGATAGTGCTGCTATAAACACTGAGGTGCATGTGCACCTCCGAGGCAGCATTTTTTAATCCGTTGGGTAAATATCTAGTGGTGCAATTGGTGGGTTATAGGGTAATTATATTTTTAATTTTTTGAGGTATTTCCATACTGTTTTCCAGAGTGGCTGCACCAGTTTGCATTGCCAGCATAAACACTAAGCACTTTAAATGAACATCAAATCAAGATTTTTGTTGTTCTGTAGTTTAGAGTGGTGTTTTCCCAGTCGAAAGGAATGTTTAAGAATTTTTACTTCTCTCTAAATTGAGTACAATCATAAGCATATATTCTAGATTTTTCAGGAGGGTCCTATTCCCCATAATTACTTCATTCCAGATTGTCCCTTGTGTCCTTTATTTCTATTAGGGACAGAATATAGGGTTAGGTAATCAGTAGAACTAAGGCCTTGAATTTGGAGCATGAACACATCAGAAGGGCTAGCACGTGCACTGACCATGTGTGATTGATGGTAGAACTCCCCGCCCTCACCTCCAGCAGTCTAAGTACCAACAGAAAACAGATGGCACCTTCAAAATAGAACAAGATGGGGGTGCCTGGGTGGCTCAGTCAGTTAAGTGCCCAACTCTTGATTTCAGTTCAGGTCATGATCTCACAGTTTGTGAGTTTGAGCCCCGCATCAGTCTCTGTGGTGATGGTGTAGAGCCTGCTGGGGATTCTCTCTCTTCCTCTCTCTTTGCCTCTCCCCTGCTCATTCTCTCTCTCTCTCTCTCTCAAAGGTAAATAAATAAACTTAAAAAAAAATAGAACAAGATCAGGAAGCTTATTTACAAAGACATTGTTTCTTTTTTTTCCAATGTTTTATTTAGTTTTGAGAGAGAGAGAGAGAGAGAGAGCAAGCTGGGGAGAGCAGAGAGAGGAGGACAGAAGATCTGAAAGTGATCCTGATGTGGGGCTTGAACTCATGAACCTTGAGATCATGACCTGAGCTGAAGTCAGAGGCTTAACTGACTGAACTGTCCAGGCACCCTCCAAAGACTTATTTCTAAATTTGTGGGTGCTGGGACCCAAGATGAATAGCGCTCAGTCTACTAGTCAGCCCCCAAAGGTCAAGAAAGGGACAGGACAGGGAGATAGCTATTCTGACCTCACTCTCCCTCACCTTCCCTTGACCTCCTCATGCCCCGCTCTTCACTTGTTAAACTCCAACAAGATGCCAGAAGACATCAAAGTTCTGTTTTGTAGAACAATTAAGTCTGTTTCTCTGGGCAGAAAACAGAATAGGGTTAAGTGGAGATGGGCAGAGAATGATTTTTAGGAGCAAAAGGAAGCTATCTGTCATGAAACTCCATC
The DNA here is from genome assembly GCF_018350215.1 of Panthera leo. Taxonomy (NCBI): domain Eukaryota; kingdom Metazoa; phylum Chordata; class Mammalia; order Carnivora; family Felidae; genus Panthera; species Panthera leo. The sequence continues at coordinate 117,063,987 of NC_056687.1, read as the reverse complement.
TTGAGACCTTTTGTGATTTTGTTAGAACTGGGATTTTATTGGGGCGCCTGGGTGACTCAGTCGGTTGGGCGTCCGACTTCGGCTCAGGTCATGATCTCAAGGTCTGTGAGTTTGAGCCCCGCGTCGGGCTCTGTGCTGACAGCTTGGAGCCTGGAGCCTGCTTTAGATTCTGTGCCTCCCTCTTTGTCTGCCCCTCCCCCGTTCATGCTTTCTCTCTCTCTCTCTCTCTCTCTCTCTGTCTCAGAAATAAATAGACATTAAAAAAAAAAAAAAAGAACTGGGATATTATTCTTGTCTGACAGAACAATTGCTGTAATTAATATACAATCTGCCCTGTCTGTAACAGGAGTGGCCTCCTCGTAGGTATGGCAACATTGTGCATTGTACCGCCTGCAAAGCCATGAGTTGCTGCCTTATGTTTGGGGTAACCTTTAGAATGAGGAACCTGACCGGACTCTATGCATGGTGTCTTTTATTTATAATGTCATAATAATAAAAAGAGCTACTATGAATTCAAATTTCATTACATCACCAGGGTCATATAGATGGAGTCCAGAAAGCGGGAGCTGCAGGTCCCCAAGATCCACCATCAGAGAATTCTTTTAAATACCATTTTTTTTACAAGACCTTATTCAGAATATTTATATCCCTAGTTGGGGAAACACAGCAAATGAATTTTACTGTAGAAACAATGACCTTAGAGATATCTTCTTAAAAAAAAAAAAATTGGCCGGTTTCCTGGGTGGCTCAGTAGTTTCAGTGTCTGACTCTTGCTCAGCTCAGGTCATGATCTCATGGTTTGTGAGTTTGAGCCCCGCATCGGGCTCTGCACTGACAGCTCAGAGCCTGCTTGGGATTCTCTCTCTCCTCTCTCCCTTACCCTCCCCTCCCAATAAATAAACATTCAAAGAAAAAAATAAATAAAAAGCAAATATTTGGGGTATCAGTAGAGTCCTGTTTCACTTGAGAAAGGGAATACTTGAAAGAAGAAAAAGGGAAGGAATATAATTCACGTGTCCTTAACATCTTTTGCATCAGACGCTATGGGAGAGAATTAAATATATATATTTAATTTAGGTTAGTTAATCACAGCAAATTGATAATGCAGGTAATTTTTCCTTTATTTTATTTATTGAAAAAAAAATTTTTAATGTTTATTTATTTTTGCGATACAGAGAGAGACGGAGTGCAAACAGGGGCAGGGGCAGAGAGAGGGAGACACAGAATCCGAAGCAGGCTCCAGGCTCTGAGCCGTCAGCACAGAGGCCCACGCGGGTTCAAACTCACAAACTGCAAGATCATGACCTGAGCTGAAGTCAGACGCTTAACCAACTGAACCACCCAGCTGCCCCCAATTTTTCCTTTATTTTAAAACTGCTGTGTATGTTTTCTACAAAATTTGGTTCCAATCATGTTCTTTGGATACTATTCAGTTCAAGGCGATGATGAGGTACAAAATAACTGAAGTTAGGAGTGGAAAGGAAGGTGAGAAGGTAACAGACTAGATGAGAGAATTTCAAAATGTGTGTTGGGAACTCTTCATGTTCCAGGAGCAGTCCTCTGGGGCTTCTGAGGTGTGAGGGGCAGAGCAGGATTTGGGGGTCTGAGTGAGGTTGGGTCGGGAGACTTTAATCTCCTTTTCTTTCAAACAGAGAAATTTGATTTGAACTGCTTCCAAAATTTTCTTTAAAAAAACCGGTCTAGAAATTCTAAAAACTGCATGATCAGCTTCTTAATATTCTCTCAAAATCGCCTCTAACATGTTAGTGGCATAAAGCTTTCAGGCTATATTAGTTAAGTAGAAATGAGGCAATAATCAGCTTGCTATTCACATAAAAAGCAGTATTGCTTATTTTGCTCCACAAACAAAGGTTCATTAACTCATTTTCAGCCAGACACTTCATTAAACAAACATGTGATCAGCCACAAGCAGTTCTTTCAGAGAGAGAAAGTGAGACACCCTGAGTAGAATGTGACCTCCCAGGGTAAAGATTCTTTTCACTTTCCTTCTTAAAACCTGGCATTTGTCTACTCTTTTGAGGCTCTCTTTTTGATTGCTTTCTTACATTTATCACGGGAACAATTTTAAGGAACTTACTGAATTAATAAGCAACGATAATCTGTCCAGTTATTGTATGAGTTCTGCGTTTTGGACCAGTGCTGGGTCCAGAAGGGAAAAAATAATTTGAAGCCCATTTTTCTCATAGGACCGTCTTTATTACATGTGTTTTTAATTGAAATATAATTGGCATGTAACATCGTATTAGCTTAAAATGTAAAAAGTGTTGATTTAGTACAATTATAGATTGCAGTATGATTACCACCATGGCTTTAAGGTAACATGTCTACGACATCACACAATCATTTCTTTTTTTGTGGTGGGGACCATTACGATCTAATCTCGTAGCAACTTTGAAGATGATAATACAGTGTTGTTGACTGTATTCACCATGCTGTATATTAGCTCTCCAGGACCTGCTTATCTACCCGTTCCACATTTGCACCTTAAACAACATCTGTTCAATTGTCTCACCCCCTAGCCTTTGGTAACTATCATTCCACTTTCTGTGTTTGTGAGTTCAACTTTTTTAGCTTCCACATGGAAGTGAAATCATGCAGTATTTGTCTTCCTCTAATTTATTCCACTTAACGTAATGGCCTCAAGGTCCATCCAGCTTGTCCCAAATAGCAGGCTTTTCAATTTTCTTTCTTGTTTATAAATAAAATTGGTTTACCAAAGTAGGAGACCCTAGGGACTCTCACAGAAGCCTACCGTGTTCCTTTTGTTAGGTGCCAGAGGAAAGGAGACAGTCTCCTACTAGTTTAAGCAAAGGGGGAAAAAGCTACATTTGAAAGTTTTTAGTTTTAAAAATTGTTATGTTTAGCAAAAAACCCCAAAAAAAGAAAAGAAAAGGAGGGGGGATTATACAAGTTTTCACCTAATTTGTTCTTTGGTTGATTTAATTCATTTAATTCGTTTGCATACATTAGCATACAAGAGAACTCATGGAATAAAACCAATTATTTAAGTCGAAGCAAACAAATAATGGTGAGAAAGGAATGTGGAAATTGTAGTAGAATTTAACTATGAGTACTTGTAGATAAGGAACTTGAGGTAAAGGCTTATATATCATTCGTGTTTAATTTCTCCCTTCATATTGTATATTCTTTATAACCGGGAAGAATCAGAGATATTACACTGGCTTTTCTAAGTTCTAAGTTGTTCTTCAGAAGGCTAATTAAAGTAAAAAAAAAAAAAAAAAAAAAAAGAAATGATAATGCTCAGAGTTGTAAAGGGTCTCTTGGGTTTAAGTACTTCATTCCTTACCCTAAGGCACATTTTACAAGTAATTTGGACAGATAAACCTAGAGAAAAGGTGATTCCACAAACCATTTCTGGTAATTCATTGTAATGTTTAATTGACCTCCCCTTACTGGCAAAAAGTTCTTAAATTCATATGAAATGCTTTGTGCAGGAACTTAACTTCTGAAGCAGTGATTCTCTCATTTGTGTCCGGTCAATTACAACCAGAGACTTTGTTTTCTTTATTTGAATAGAAACTTCCTGAAATATATCAATGCTTGCCTTCTCCACTTCCTCCCCCACCCATAACTGCCATTCTCTACTTAGACAAGGGCAATCTGGCTTCTGCTTCCTAATTCAAAGGTCTGTCCCTTCTCTGCAATAACTGTTTCCAAGGTAACACATGGCCTTGAAATTCTTACTCATTTGACCTCTCCTGGCACTTGACTGGGATGAAAACTCCCTTTTTCCGAAACACTTTCCTTCTTTGACTTCCTTGACATTATTTCCTCCTGGTTTTGCTTTTACATTTCCGGGAGTTTTCTATTTTACCTAACTTTTAATTTTGTGTTACCTATGTCCCATCCTTCGTCCTCTCCTTTTTTTACCCCCCTCACCCTATACTCTCTCTGAACAATCTTATTCATGTGTTGGTTTTCCAGTCTATCAAATCCATATTAGTTCATACCTCTCTTCTGGTCTTTAGGTTTGTGTAACAAATTTTATAAAAGCATAGTGATTCCTCAAAGAGCTCTGATGTCCCATAAATTATACACATACACCATTACCACACCTCAATGATATATCAGATTTTCGACACAAAATCTCTATTATATGCTTTTCTATTCATCTCTTAAGGGCTACTGTGCCATCTTGTCCTTCCTCATTATGGCTTATACCACGGTGTGCTGTTTCCTCATGTATATTTCTCCCACACAGTGTCAAAAGGACAGAAACTCCTTCTATCCTGTTCATGTCTCTTTCTAACTTAATATGGATTTGTTGACTCACATGAATGAATTTTCCAAAGTGCCATATACCCACCTAAGTATATAAATTTGATGTAAAAAGAAAATTCTTATTTGCTTTCCAGAGTTTCATTTCTGTACTTGTGTAATTATTTTTCTAGCAGGCCAAGAACATTCTGTTTATTCTTTTGTCAACCTTACAAATAAAATAGTCACTTACTTTACTAGTAAAAGTTGTTTACTCAGAACAGCAGTAGAATTGCAATTTGGGACAAGCAAGCTATGCCAAACCATAGTCAAATTCAAAGAAACAAAGGCAAGGACAGTTTTTATTAGGTCTTAGGAGGAAATGGTGAGAGCTGTTTTGAAAGAAAATTCCCTGGAGAAGAACAAGAGTTTGAGGTTGTGGAGGTTGCTCATGGCTGCAAGCAGTGGTTAAGGTGTTGTTGAATGCCTTGTTGCTGGGGCTGGGAGAGATCTTTCTTCTTAAAAGCATGAGATAAAATTACTGTGTGGAAAGTGTCCTTCCTTGTGAAGATAAGAATTATCTTCCTTCTTGCTGCTGGTTAATGTAGGCTGCAACTAATGGCTTGTGCATGAGAACACCCCCTTCAGGGCTTCTCGGGTCCATTATACATGAGGTTTCCTTTACCTATTTTCTCACTTCCCAATAATGCATTTGATATTTTTGAATGAAATAGAAAGACTCATGTAAAATCCAGGTGACTTTTAGTGAATATATGGCCTCTGGGACCAAAAAATTTATAGAAATATAGCCTCAGATATTAAAGAACTACCAACTTAAGTAAGCATCTAGAATTTATTTTCTTGTACCATTCCAGCTAGGTTATGAAAGAAGTCACAATGTTGACACTTAAAAAATTCTTACCATGTATTTTTATTGGGCTGTTTTTATAATGAAAAACAAAACTTGTTTATTGATATTAGCCTTTGTATTACAGTGACAAATTTTGATAATAATTTCTAAGATCCTTTACTTGTATTAGGGCAATGGTATTCTGTAAAGTCTTTGACTTTGTATACAAATGTTGGTATGTGTACATAATTTAATTATATGGGGTAGGCTCTGTAGCTTTTATCAGATTCTCAGAGGGGTCTGTTTTTCCCAAGATGTTAAGAACTACAATGACATATTCTTTGTTCTATATTACATCTGGAAATTATTAGTAAGAAAGAAGAATTTTTCAGAGAAATTGTCAAATGAATACCTTAAGCCAAAAAAAGAATATCTTTTTAGTTTTGAAATTTACACTACACAGAAATGCAAGCTCTCTTGATGCTGACCCTACAAGGGCATTTCTATTTGTATCTGAATAGATTCATTTCCAAAATTGGAGAGTAGCCCATGTTCCATTACCATGTAGCCCACAACATGCATGAGATTGCTAATTAGGGTGCAAATCGTGGTGGTATTTCTGGTGACCTGGACATGTGTTCAATAGAAACAGAAATGAGCCCCTCAACTCATTTCACATAGGCCAGAAAACATCTGCCAGATGGTTATAGCTTTCAGTAACTATTAAACTGGATCACATTTGAACAAATGACTTAGATATATAGTGTTTGAAAGCTTATTCTGAAATTTCTAACATATCCATGGAGATTAGTCTTAATGAAAAACTACATTAATCTACCTCATGCATTGTGATTAGCCTACAATGGATAATTCCCTCTCACTTTTGCCAAAGTCAGCCTAAAAATGCCTTTATCCACTTTTATATAATGTTAACAAAACATCTGGGAGATTTATTGAGATAAGGGTATCTATTAGGACATCAAAATTAATTTCGATTCCCTGAGGTATCTTATTTTAATTAACAAAAACCATGATCCTGTTCTATTAATTAGCATGCTAAAGGAATAAGTTTGAGATAAATTTAATTCTAGGAAAGCATTTATCTTCTAAAATAAACAAAAGAGCATTAACCATCTCAATCTAATTTGTTTTATACTTTTAATAACAGTCTTGAAATTCCATCCAGAAGAATAATATAACTAATATTCATTATTTTTAATTTAAAGCTTCATTTTCATGTACATATTTCTTATAAGCCTCATTATTAGTGGTACCATAGTTCTAACATCGTATCTTTTAAAGATTATGAATGTGAGCACAAGTTCATTTAGTATATTATATTATTAAACTTTCGGTTGAGTGTAAACCTCATATTTATCTCCCTCCCAGTGTTTTTTTTCCACTGACTTATGAAAGTATCTGAGCATGCCAGGATACAACCAGGAAGTAAGACACATAGAATTTGTAAATAAATCCCTGTTATTTGTTCTGCCCAAACATATAACTCCTGTATAATCATGTATTTTACCCTAGACTGCTATTATTGATATATCCTTATATTTTAAATACAGCCAAAACATTTTAGGCAAAATTAAATTAACAGATCAGATAAATAGTGCATCTGATACCGTATTTAGATTACTACTATAATGGAGCATGTTGAACAATTTCAAATAACTTTGTCTTATGTCAAGCCACAGATGATGGCTTCAGATGGTATAAGATTATGTGAACGGGATGTTAAAACCCTAAATGGCATCCTTCTGAAACTCCTCATAGAACTTTTTCCCTTACATATCCATTTTGTTGCAAACAGGCTTGTATTTGAAGGCATCATAGAACTGTTCTCAAATAGAACACTGGAGAATGAGTATATTCAATTAATATCAAAATACAAGAAAAAACAGCATTTTGTATACAGTTGCTGTTTTTCAACTTTTCATACTTCTAACTGAAACCATAAAGAGGCAGACAATGAATATTTTAGGCTTTGTGGGACAAGAAGCAAAATTGAGAATATCACGGAAGTTGGGATATAGCAAGTGAGAAAACATGATTACACAGATCTTGTTGATGACATTTGAAACATGATAATTAAGACATTTTTGATAATACAAGTCTACTAATGAGAAGAATGGAATTCTTCAGAAATAATATTTCACTTAATTGGGATTCTAATTAGTGTTTCCTATCATAAAAATTAATTACAAGTGTTTATCTGTCAATGCTGATCCATAATGAGATTTTATGTATTTCGTCTTTGAAAATGTTTTTTCACAGAGATAGTTCTTCCAGATACTGACATTAGTGCATGAGCATATGGAAGGCACTTAGTGAATCCTCTTAGAGTCTTCTCTACATATTTGCCTCTTAGCATGTCACTGCATTTCAGACCATTTGCTTCCAATTGAGGGCTGGGGGGAAGCTCCTCGCTTACACAATTAAATGAACTTTGAGATATAGAAATTTCCTTTGAACTTGGAACTCTTGGAACTTAGTTTGAGCTGGAAATGTTTATCTCGTACAAAACTGTTGTAATAAAGGTATTCATTTTTATCTTAACTTCTGGCAGTCTAAGAAGCGTATAAAGCAGCTTGACATTACTTACGATTCAAACAATATTTGTCGTCATCAAAATGACTTTCCTGCAGTATAAGTACTGTTTTTTGCATATAAGTACTGTTATTAGTACTTATAATTTTGCCTTGTAATTTTAGGTCAAGTTAATGAAGAAATATTATCAAGTCTGTAGCAAATGTTATTTGCAACTCCATTCAGCATGCAAAAGTAGTGGGTGAGGGGCACCTGGGTAGTTTAGTTGGTTAGGCATCAGATTTTGGGTCAGGTCATGATCTCATGGTTTGTGAGTTCGAGCCCCACGTCGGGCTCTCTGATGTCAGTCAGGAGCTGGCTTCAGTTCCTCTGTCCCCCCACTCTCTGCCCCTCCCCTGCTCATGTTCTTTCAAAAATAAAAAAACATTTTTTTTTTTTTTAAAAAGGTAGTGGTTGAAGGTTGTTCTCGGTCAGAAAAGTTTTGATCTTAGCTCTAAGCTCAAGAAAATCACAGTAAGATATCACTGCCACTCTATATAATTGCCATGTGGTAGAGCTAGTTGGTAGTCACCTTCTCTTTTTGACACACATTCACAGAATCAATGGTGACCACATCCATGGAAGCCATTGGAGATCACTGTTGATACTACTGGTAGTGCCTTACCTAATATAAAGTCTTTTATTCTCTACCTACTTCTTAACAATGTTACTGTGTTAGTTTGGGTCTTCTAAGGGGCAGACAACCAGGTGGGATTAGATGTGCAAGAAATGTAGTGGAGAACACATCTGAGAGGCACAGAGAGGAAGGGGCTGGAGAAGGTGGGGAGAGCCTTCAGATTCTAATGCAGTTCTGACCTCTATCATTGAGAAAAGGAGGGAAGGGGAGTTTTGCACTGCAGTTTGAAGAAAGTTTCAGCTAGCCAATCAGGACTTCTTGAGCCAAAGTCATCCATTGGAGGAGTTCCTTCTGCGTTCCATCTTGGTCTAGAAGCATCCCACCACAGTCTACCACTTGTTTCACACAGATTTATTTCTTCATACTTATTTGGGGGAGAATCTCCCCCATGGGTCCTATGGGTCTTCCTGAGGGGAAACTTGAAAGAGAGAAATTTTTGTGATGACCTACAGCCCCAGACACTGCAGTTGACCTCAGGGTGCAACTGGAACTCACTCACCCCTTTCCTCCTACACAATCCATTCTAAATCTCCCTGCCCTCCCCTATCACCTTAGCATGTTTTGATTACTTATCAGGTGGCGGATCACACCACATCCACCCTCATCCTGAAGGTCTGAATGCTTAATGACCATACTTTCCGTAGGACTGAGTTGCTACGGATATCTGGTCAGTGGGCCAAGGGAGTACCGGGAATCAGTACCAACTGGAAAACGTGGGTTCCATGTGTTCCTCCCTCCCTCATTGTGTAAAAGCAGTCCTACCTTCTCCTGCCACTAAGAGCTACTGACTCCTGTTAGTATGGTAACTTCCCTTCTTGTCTGCTAGTCATCTACTCATAAGGGGTCCTGGTGGACAAGGCGCCTTGGTGGCAGCTGCAACGTATGATATAATGGCATTCTTGCCAATTCCTTTGGTAAGAATATATTAGTTTTTGAGTTTCAGGACTTCCACTCCTGCACAGCTCAGTTGTGGGAATGGAAAGTACAAAATTCCCATTGGATCACTGGAAGTAATGGTCCATAGAGTCACTCTTGCTTCTACCTTTTGGTACTTGACTTTATTTTTACTATTGGAAACACAATGCCATGTTGAGATCTCTAATTTAATGCATATAATATGCAAAAGGATGGGATTCCATTATCTCAAGAGAATTACCTCTAAACTGGTGCTGAAAGTAAACCTTTAAACCTGTTTCAGCATTCTTTGAGTTTGGCTGCTTTTAAATGGTTTGGTATGTGATACAACTATTGGATTCCATGGTAATGGGTTCACTCCCACACCTCTTTACTGCAAAGGAGGTCCCTTGGTCTGATGTCATTTCATATGAAATCCATAAATCTCAAGATAGTGGTGCTAACGGAAACATTCAGTTAAGAATGGCAAACCCATACCCAGAACAGGTACCTATCTCTCTGAGAGGCATGGACTGCTGGCCTTTCCAGCATGGAAGGACCAATGTAGTCAACATGCCTCAAGTGGTCCATCGGTCTCTTCACGTAGTAGAGTCATATTGTTGTCAAGAACTGTGAAGAATCTGAGATTTTGCTCTATTTGCAAGATAAGTTAGTGTGCCATAGTTTCATAGACATGAAACTCTTGGATCAGAGACAATGGACACTTTAATACGTACAGCAATGGGCCGCCTGGGTGGCTCAGTCAGTTAAGCATCTGACTTCGACTCAGGTCATTATCTCACAGCTTGTGGGTTCGAGCCCCATGTTGGGCTCTGTGTTGACAGCTCAGAGCCTGGAGCCTGCTTTGGATTCTGTGTCTTCCTCTCTCTCTCTGCCCTTTCCCTGCTCACACTCTGTCTCTCTCTCCCCAAAAAAATAAACATTAAAAAAATTAATACGTACAACAATAATGGTAGTCCGAGTATTAACATTTTTGTGTTGGCTTCCCCAGTCCTAATTCCAAAAGGGCTTTGAAAGAAGAATATACACACAGTGAGTTGAACTATGGGATAGGAATTTCAACATCAGGGAGCTCAAATATTTTATAATGAGAAGCAAATGATAGATATATCACAGTTATTTTAAGGATAAAATATGATTATTAAAAACTTTTTGTGCAGCACCTGGGTGACTCAGTCGGTTGGGCATCCTACTCTTGATTTCGGCTCAGGTCATGATCTCATGGTGTGTGGGTTTGAGGCTTGTCTTGAGCTCCGTGGCGACAGTGCAGAGCCTGTTTGGGATTCTCTCTCCCTCCCTGTCTCTCTCTGCCTCTCTTGTGCTCTCTCTCTCTTTCTCAAAAGAAATTAATTAATTAAAAAAGTTTTTTTTTTTACAGTGACTTAACACAGCACCCAGAATATGATTAGGGCTCAAAATAGATAACCTATTATCATAAGTAGTAGTAGTTTAAAGGTTTACTTCATATACCAAAAATCCCTGTAAGATTTATAATTTGTAGTTAGAATATTAAAACGTAGGTACATTTGTTAGAGAAAGTGAATTTACACATTGTGAACCAAAAGAGAGAGAGAGACAGAGAGAGAGAGCGAGTGCCTGAGTTTTTGTCTACAAACAGTACATATTTTCTTTTAAAATATGTTAGAGCTTTTATGAAGTTCAGTATTTGGTAATTGATGGTAAATCTGGCTTTTGCTAAGAGAACCTATATTGATGATTTTATTTTGGATGCTGCAATGTAATCCATACAATTGCACACTGAGGATGACTAGATAAGTCTATAAAGAAGCAGTTCTGAAGAAACAAGCAGTATTACTGTGGAATTATATCAGTTATAATTGCATTATTTGTTCTAGTGGGTAGTGTCATCAGAGAGCAAATGACACGGTTTTGAAACAGCTTTACAGATTCTGAAAAAGTGAGATGGTCTTCAGGATGCTCATTGACCACAAAACTATTTCAGATCTCAGTCTTTGTATACATATAGAAATTCCTCGGCATTTTTCTTAATTTATAATCGACATGGGATATTTTAATATACTCTAAATATGTTAAATAAATATAAACCCTGGGACCAGGCAATATAATGTCAAAGTTTTATTCTTAGAAGCCTATTTCAAAGTATCTTGCAAAATTTAGTGCCATATCAATCTGCTCCCCTAGGATATTATCTCAAATTGTAGGCTTCAGGGTAAGCAAAGGCCATACTTCATAAATAGAAATGATTTTCCTAACAGAGAACTGCTTTTGCAACTCATGCAATAGTCATCTTAATGGGCCCTTCTTCTTCAATTCACACAGTCTTAGATAAAACAAAACTCATTTCATGCCAGTTCTCTGCTTGAAAGTTTTCAA